>NW_025334519.1:0-150856 GCF_014858855.1 Bufo gargarizans
CAGTACCCCCAGACCTCAGATTAGCCCATCAGACCCTCATCAGACCTCAGATTATCCCATCAGGCCTCAGATCAGCCGATCAATACCCCCAGACCTCAGATCAGCCCATCAGTACCCCCAGACCTCAGATCAGGCCATCAATACCCCCAGACCGCAGATCAGCCCATCAGTACCCCCAGGCCTCAAATCAGCCCAACAATACCCCCAGACCTCAGATCAGCCCATCAATACCCCCAGACCTCAGATCAGCCCATCAATACCCCCAGACCTCAGATCAGCCCATCAGTACCCCCAGGCCTCAGATTAGCCCATCAGACCCTCATCAGACCTCAGATTAGCCCGTCAGACCTCAGATTAGCCCATGAGACCCTCATTAGGCCTCAGATTAGCCCATCAGGCCTCAGATTAGCTCACTCAGAGCCTTATCAGACCTCAGATTAGCCCATCAGACCCTCATCAGGCCTCAGATTAGCCCATCAGACCCTCATCAGGCCTCAGATTAGGCCATCAGACCCTCATTAGGCCTCAGAATAGCCCATCAGGCCTCAGATTAGCTCACTCAGCCTTATCAGACCTCAGATTAGCCCATCAGACCTCATATTAGCCCATCAGACCCTCATCAGGACTCAGATTAGCCCATGAGCCCCATTAGACCTCAGATCAGCCCATCAGTACCCCCAGACCTCAGATCAGCCCATCAGTACCCCCAGACCTCAGATCAGCCCATCAGTACCCTCAGACCTCAGATCAGTCCATCAGTACCCCAGACCTCAGATCAGCCCATCAGTACCCCCAGACCTCAGATCAGCCCATCAGTACCCCCAGACCTCAGATCAGCCCATCAGTACCCCCAGACCTCAGATCAGCTTATCGGTACCCACAGACCTCAGATCAGCCCATTAGTACCCCCAGACCTCAGATCAGCCCATCAGTACCCCCACACCTCAGATCAGCCCATCAGTACCCCGAGACCTCAGATCAGCCCATCAGTACCCACAGACCTCAGATTAGCCCATCAGACCCTCATCAGACCTCAGATTATCCCATCAGGCCTCAGATCAGCCGATCAATACCCCCAGACCTCAGATCAGCCCATCAGTACCCCCAGACCTCAGATCAGGCCATCAATACCCCCAGACCGCAGATCAGCCCATCAGTACCCCCAGGCCTCAAATCAGCCCAACAATACCCCCAGACCTCAGATCAGCCCATTAATACCCCCAGACCTCAGATCAGCCCATCAATACCCCCAGACCTCAGATCAGCCCATCAGTACCCCCAGGCCTCAGATTAGCCCATCAGACCCTCATCAGACCTCAGATTAGCCCGTCAGACCTCAGATTAGCCCATGAGACCCTATCAGACCTCAGACTAACCCATCAGACCCTCATTAGGCCTCAGATTAGCCCATCAGACCCTCATCAGGCCTCAGATTAGCTCACTCAGAGCCTTATCAGACCTCAGATTAGCCCATCAGACCTCAGATCAGCCCATCAGTACCCCCAGACCTCAGATCAGCCCATCAGACCCCATCAGACCTCAGATTATCCCATCAGGCCTCAGATCAGCCCATCAATACCCCCAGACCTCAGATCAGCCCATCAGTACCCCCAGACCTCAGATCAGCCCATCAGTATCCCGACCTCAGATCAGCCCATCAATACCCCCCAGACCGCAGATCAGCCCATCAATACCCCCAAGACCGCAGATCAACACCATCAATACCCCCAGACCGCAGATCAGCCCATCAATAACCCCAGACCGCAGATCAGCCCATCAGTACCCCCCAGGCCTCAAATCAGCCCATCAATACCCCCAGACCTCAGAATCAGCCCATCAGTAACCCCCAGGCCTCAGATTAGCCCTCAGACCCTCATCAGACCTCAGATTAGCCCATGAGACCCTATCAGACCTCAGACTAGCCCATCAGAACCCTCATAGGCCTCAGATTAGGCCCATCAGACCCTCATTAGGCCTCAGATTAGCCCATCAGGCCTCAGATTAGCTTACTCAGAGCCTTATCAGACCTCAGATTAGCCCATCAGCCCTCAGATTAGCCCATCAGACCCTCATCAGAGCCTCAGATTAGGCCCATCAGGCCTCAGATTAGGCCCATGAGACCCCATCAGACATCAGATTAGCCCATCAGACCCTTATCAGGCCTCAGATTAGCCCATCAAGCCTCAGATTAGCCCATCAGAACCCTCATCAGACCTCAGATTAGCCCATCAGACCCTCAATAGGCCTCAGATTAGCCCATCAGACCCCTCATCAGGCCTCAGATTAGCCCATCAGACCCCCATTAGGCCTCAGATTAGCCCATCAACCTTCAGATTAGCTCACTCAGAGCCTTAAAAGACCTCAGATTAGCCCATCAGACCCTCATCAGGCCTCATATTAGCCCATCAGACCCTCATCAGGCCTCAGATTAGCCCATCAGGCCCTCATTAGGCCTCAGATTAGCCCATCAGGCCTCAGATTAGCTCACTCAGAGCCTTATCAGACCTCAGATTAGCCCATCAGACCTCATATTAGCCCATCAGACCCTCATCAGGCCTCAGATTAGCCCATCAGACCCTCATTAGGCCTCAGATTAGCCCATCAGGCCTCAAATTAGCTCACTCAGAGCCTATCAGACCTCAGATCAGCCCATCGGTACCCCCAGACCTCAGATCAGCCCATCAGACCCTCATCAGACCTCAGATTATCCCATCAGGCCTCAGATCAGCCCATCAATACCCCCAGACCTCAGATCAGCCCATCAGTACCCCCCCAGACCTCAGATCAGCCCATCAGTACCCCCAGACCTCAGATCAGCCCATCAATACCCCCAGACCGCAGATCAGCCCATCAATACCCCCAGACCTCAGATCAGCCCATCAATACCCCCAGACCGCAGATCAACCCATCAATACCCCCAGACCGCAGATCAGCCCATCAATACCCCCAGACCGCAGATCAGCCCATCAGTACCCCCAGGCCTCAAATCAGCCCATCAATACCCCCAGACCTCAGATCAGCCCATCAGTACCCCCCAGGCCTCAGATTAGCCCATCAGACCCTCATCAGACCTCAGATTAGCCCATGAGACCCTATCAGACCTCAGACTAGCCCATCAGAACCCTCATTAGGCCTCAGATTAGCCCATCAGACCCTCATTAGGCCTCAGATTAGCCCATCAGGCCTCAGATTAGCTTACTCAGAGCCTTATCAGACCTCAGATTAGCCCATCAGACCTCAGATTAGCCCATCAGACCCTCATCAGGCCTCAGATTAGCCCATCAGGCCTCAGATTAGCCCATGAGACCCCATCAGACCTCAGATTAGCCCATCAGACCCTTATCAGGCCTCAGATTAGCCCATCAAGCCTCAGATTAGCCCATCAGACCCTCATCAGACCTCAGATTAGCCCATCAGACCCTCAATAGGTCTCAGATTAGCCCATCAGACCCTCATCAGGCCTCAGATTAGCCCATCAGACCCCCATTAGGCCTCAGATTAGCCCATCAACCTTCAGATTAGCTCACTCAGAGCCTTAAAAGACCTCAGATAGCCATCAGACCCTCATCAGGCCTCATATTAGCCCATCAGACCCTCATCAGGCCTCAGATTAGCCCATCAGGCCCTCATTAGGCCTCAGATTAGCCCATCAGGCCTCAGATTAGCTCACTCAGAGCCTTATCAGACCTCAGATTAGCCCATCAGAACCTCATATTAGCCCATCAGACCCTCATCAGGCCTCAGATTAGCCCATCAGACCCTCATTAGCCTCAGATTAGCCCATCAGGCCTCAAATTAGCTCACTCAGAGCCTTATCAGACCTCAGATCAGCACATCAGTACCCCCAGACCTCAGATCAGCCCATCAGACCCTCATCAGACCTCAGATTATCCCATCAGGCCTCAGATCAGCCCATCAATACCCCCAGACCTCAGATCAGCCCATCAGTACCCCCAGACCTCAGATCAGCCCATCAGACCCCCAGACCTCAGATCATCCCATCAATACCCCAGACCGCAGATCAGCCCATCAATACCCCCAGACCCGCAGATCAGCCCATCAATACCCCCAGACCGCAGATCAGGCCCATCAATAACCCCAGACCGCAGATCAGCCCATCAGTACCCCCAGGCCTCAAATCAGCCCATCAGTACCCCCAGACCTCAGATCAGCCCATCAATACCCCCAGACCTCAGATCAGCCCATCAGACCCTCATCAGACCTCAGATTAGCCCATCAGACCTCAGATTAGCCCATGAGACCCTATCAGACCTCAGACTAGCCCATCAGACCCTCATTAGGCCTCAGATTAGCCCATCAGACCCTCATTAGGCCTCAGATTAGCCCATCAGGCCTCAGATTAGCTTACTCAGAGCCTTATCAGACCTCAGATTAGCCCATCAGACCCTCATCAGGCCTCAGATTAGCCCATCAGGCCTCAGATTAGCCCATCAAGCCTCAGATTAGCCCATCAGACCCTCATCAGACCTCAGATTAGCCCATCAGACCCTCATTAGGCCTCAGATTAGCCCATCAGACCCTCATCAGGCCTCAGATTAGCCCATCAGGCTCTCATTAGGCCTCAGATTAGCCCATTAGGCCTCAGATTAGCTCACTCAGGGCCTTAACAGACCTCAGATTAGCCCATCAGACCTCCGATTAGCCCATCAGACCCTCATCAGGCCTCATATTAGCCCATCAGACCCTCATCAGGCCTCAGATTAGCCCATCAGGCTCTCATTAGGCCTCAGATTAGCCCATTAGGCCTCAGATTAGCTCACTCAGGGCCTTATCAGACCTCAGATTAGCCCATCAGACCTCAGATTAGCCCATCAGACCCTCATCAGGCCTCAGATTAGCCCATCAGACCCTCATCAGGCCTCAGATTAGGCCATCAGACCCTCATTAGGCCTCAGAATAGCCCATCAGGCCTCAGATTAGCTCACTCAGCCTCATCAGACCTCAGATTAGCCCATCAGACCTCATATTAGCCCATCAGACCCTCATCAGGCCTCAGATTAGCCCATGAGACCCCATTAGACCTCAGATCAGCCCATCAGTACCCCCAGACCTCAGATCAGCCCATCAGTACCCCCAGACCTCAGATCAGCCCATCAGTACCCTCAGACCTCAGATCAGCCCATCAGTACCCCCAGACCTCAGATCAGCCCATCAGTACCCCCCAGACCTCAGATCAGCCCATCAGTACCCCCAGACCTCAGATCAGCCCATCAGTACCCCCAGACCTCAGATCAGCCCATCAGTACCCCCAGACCTCAGATCAGCTTATCGGTACCCACAGACCTCAGATCAGCCCATTAGTACCCCCAGACCTCAGATCAGCCCATCAGTACCCCCACACCTCAGATCAGCCCATCAGTACCCCGAGACCTCAGATCAGCCCATCAGTACCCCCAGACCTCAGATTAGCCCATCAGACCCTCATCAGACCTCAGATTATCCCATCAGGCCTCAGATCAGCCGATCAATACCCCCAGACCTCAGATCAGCCCATCAGTACCCCCAGACCTCAGATCAGGCCATCAATACCCCCAGACCGCAGATCAGCCCATCAGTACCCCCAGGCCTCAAATCAGCCCAACATTACCCCCAGACCTCAGATCAGCCCATCAATACCCCCAGACCTCAGATCAGCCCATCAATACCCCCAGACCTCAGATCAGCCCATCAGTACCCCCAGGCCTCAGATTAGCCCATCAGACCCTCATCAGACCTCAGATTAGCCCGTCAGACCTCAGATTAGCCCATGAGACCCTCATTAGGCCTCAGATTAGCCCATCAGGCCTCAGATTAGCTCACTCAGAGCCTTATCAGACCTCAGATTAGCCCATCAGACCCTCATCAGGCCTCAGATTAGCCCATCAGACCCTCATCAGGCCTCAGATTAGGCCATCAGACCCTCATTAGGCCTCAGAATAGCCCATCAGGCCTCAGATTAGCTCACTCAGCCTTATCAGACCTCAGATTAGCCCATCAGACCTCATATTAGCCCATCAGACCCTCATCAGGCCTCAGATTAGCCCATGAGACCCCATTAGACCTCAGATCAGCCCATCAGTACCCCCAGACCTCAGATCAGCCCATCAGTACCCCCAGACCTCAGATCAGCCCATCAGTACCCTCAGACCTCAGATCAGTCCATCAGTACCCCCAGACCTCAGATCAGCCCATCAGTACCCCCAGACCTCAGATCAGCCCATCAGTACCCCCAGACCTCAGATCAGCCCATCAGTACCCCCAGACCTCAGATCAGCTTATCGGTACCCACAGACCTCAGATCAGCCCATTAGTACCCCCAGACCTCAGATCAGCCCATCAGTACCCCCACACCTCAGATCAGCCCATCAGTACCCCGAGACCTCAGATCAGCCCATCAGTACCCCCAGACCTCAGATTAGCCCATCAGACCCTCATCAGACCTCAGATTATCCCATCAGGCCTCAGATCAGCCGATCAATACCCCCAGACCTCAGATCAGCCCATCAGTACCCCCAGACCTCAGATCAGGCCATCAATACCCCCAGACCGCAGATCAGCCCATCAGTACCCCCAGGCCTCAAATCAGCCCAACAATACCCCCAGACCTCAGATCAGCCCATCAATACCCCCAGACCTCAGATCAGCCCATCAATACCCCCAGACCTCAGATCAGCCCATCAGTACACCCAGGCCTCAGATTAGCCCATCAGACCCTCATCAGACCTCAGATTAGCCCGTCAGACCTCAGATTAGCCCATGAGACCCTATCAGACCTCAGACTAGCCCATCAGACCCTCATTAGGCCTCAGATTAGCCCATCAGACCCTCATCAGGCCTCAGATTAGCTCACTCAGAGCCTTATCAGACCTCAGATTAGCCCATCAGACCTCAGATCAGCCCATCAGTACCCCCAGACCTCAGATCAGCCCATCAGACCCTCATCAGACCTCAGATTATCCCATCAGGCCTCAGATCAGCCCATCAATACCCCCAGACCTCAGATCAGCCCATCAGTACCCCCAGACCTCAGATCAGCCCATCAGTATCCCCAGACCTCAGATCAGCCCATCAATACCCCCAGACCGCAGATCAGCCCATCAATACCCCCAGACCGCAGATCAACCCATCAATACCCCCAGACCGCAGATCAGCCCATCAATAACCCCAGACCGCAGATCAGCCCATCAGTACCCCCAGGCCTCAAATCAGCCCATCAATACCCCCAGACCTCAGATCAGCCCATCAGTACCCCCAGGCCTCAGATTAGCCCATCAGACCCTCATCAGACCTCAGATTAGCCCATGAGACCCTATCAGACCTCAGACTAGCCCATCAGACCCTCATTAGGCCTCAGATTAGCCCATCAGACCCTCATTAGGCCTCAGATTAGCCCATCAGGCCTCAGATTAGCTTACTCAGAGCCTTATCAGACCTCAGATTAGCCCATCAGACCTCAGATTAGCCCATCAGACCCTCATCAGGCCTCAGATTAGCCCATCAGGCCTCAGATTAGCCCATGCGACCCCATCAGACCTCAGATTAGCCCATCAGACCCTTATCAGGCCTCAGATTAGCCCATCAAGCCTCAGATTAGCCCATCAGACCCTCATCAGACCTCAGATTAGCCCATCAGACCCTCAATAGGCCTCAGATTAGCCCATCAGACCCTCATCAGGCCTCAGATTAGCCCATCAGACCCCCATTAGGCCTCAGATTAGCCCATCAACCTTCAGATTAGCTCACTCAGAGCCTTAAAAGACCTCAGATTAGCCCATCAGACCCTCATCAGGCCTCATATTAGCCCATCAGACCCTCATCAGGCCTCAGATTAGCCCATCAGGCCCTCATTAGGCCTCAGATTAGCCCATCAGGCCTCAGATTAGCTCACTCAGAGCCTTATCAGACCTCAGATTAGCCCATCAGACCTCATATTAGCCCATCAGACCCTCATCAGGCCTCAGATTAGCCCATCAGACCCTCATTAGGCCTCAGATTAGCCCATCAGGCCTCAAATTAGCTCACTCAGAGCCTTATCAGACCTCAGATCAGCCCATCGGTACCCCCAGACCTCAGATCAGCCCATCAGACCCTCATCAGACCTCAGATTATCCCATCAGGCCTCAGATCAGCCCATCAATACCCCCAGACCTCAGATCAGCCCATCAGTACCCCCAGACCTCAGATCAGCCCATCAGTACCCCCAGACCTCAGATCAGCCCATCAATACCCCCAGACCGCAGATCAGCCCATCAATACCCCCAGACCGCAGATCAGCCCATCAATACCCCCAGACCGCAGATCAGCCCATCAATAACCCCAGACCGCAGATCAGCCCATCAGTACCCCCAGGCCTCAAATCAGCCCATCAGTACCCCCAGACCTCAGATCAGCCCATCAATACCCCCAGACCTCAGATCAGCCCATCAGACCCTCATCAGACCTCAGATTAGCCCATCAGACCTCAGATTAGCCCATGAGACCCTATCTGACCTCAGACTAGCCCATCAGACCCTCATTAGGCCTCAGATTAGCCCATCAGACCCTCATTAGGCCTCAGATTAGCCCATCAGGCCTCAGATTATCTTACTCAGAGCCTTATCAGACCTCAGATTAGCCCATCAGACCCTCATCAGGCCTCAGATTAGCCCATCAGGCCTCAGATTAGCCCATGAGACCCCATCAGACCTCAGATTAGCCCATCAGACCCTTATCAGGCCTCAGATTAGCCCATCAAGCCTCAGATTAGCTCACTCAGAGCCTTAACAGACCTCAGATTAGCCCATCAGACCTCAGATTAGCCCATCAGACCCTCATCAGGCCTCATATTAGCCCATCAGACCCTCATCAGACCTCAGATTAGCCCATCAGACCCTCATTAGGCCTCAGATTAGCCCATCAGACCCTCATCAGGCCTCAGATTAGCCCATCAGACCCCCATTAGGCCTCAGATTAGCCCATCAACCCTCAGATTAGCTCACTCAGAGCCTTAACAGACCTCAGATTAGCCCATCAGACCTCAGATTAGCCCATCAGACCCTCATCAGGCCTCATATTAGCCCATCAGACCCTCATCAGGCCTCAGATTAGCCCATCAGACCCTCATTAGGCCTCAGATTAGCCCATCAGGCCTCAGATTAGCTTACTCAGAGCCTTATCAGACCTCAGATTAGCCCATCAGACCCTCATCAGGCCTCAGATTAGCCCATCAGGCCTCAGATTAGCCCATGAGACCCCATCAGACCTCAGATTAGCCCATCAGACCCTTATCAGGCCTCAGATTAGCCCATCAAGTCTCAGATTAGCCCATCAGACCCTTATCAGACCTCAGATTAGCCCATCAGACCCTTATTGGGCCTCAGATTAGCCCATCAGACCCTCATCAGGCCTCAGATTAGCCCATCAGACCCCCATTAGGCCTCAGATTAGCCCATCAACCGTCAGATTAGCTCACTCAGAGCCTTAACAGACCTCAGATTAGCCCATCAGACCTCAGATTAGCCCATCAGACCCTCATCAGGCCTCATATTAGCCCATCAGACCCTCATCAGGCCTCAGATTAGCCCATCAGGCCCTCATTAGGCCTCAGATTAGCCCATTAGGCCTCAGATTAGCTCACTCAGAGCCTTATCAGACCTCAGATTAGCCCATCAGACCTCAGATTAGCCCATCAGACCCTCATCAGGCCTCAGATTAGCCCATCAGACCCTCATCAGGCCTCAGATTAGCCCATCAGACCCTCATTAGGCCTCAGATTAGCCCATCAGGCCTCAGATTAGCTCACTCAGAGCCTTATCAGACCTCAGATTAGCCCATCAGACCTCAGATTAGCCCATCAGACCCTCATCAGGCCTCAGATTAGCCCATGAGACCCCATCAGGCCTCAGATTAGCCCATCAGACCCTCATCAGGCCTCAGATTAGCCCATCAGACCCTCATCAGGCCTCAGATTAGCCCATCAGACCCCATCAGACCTCAGCTTAGATGTGGGGGGCACTCGGTATCCGGGTTAAATATGTGCGGTTTGTAGAAGTGGTGGCTGTACCGTGCTGATGAATTTGGATAGGTGCGCTACCTGAGGGGTTGCTGGTGTGATTGTATCCTAGGTGTGGGTTGTGCTCTTGAAGTTGTATATAATAATCACATCATAGTTGTTGCAATTAAAAATTAATTAATTTATTGATATTTATAAAATTGTAGTTGATAAAGATATAAAAATAAGTAAAGATGAAAAAATGGAAGACATTTTTAAAAAAAATATGAAGGAAATATAATAAAAAAAAGTAAAAAAAAAAAAAACCTATCTTAGGGCCACTTGATATGAAGTGAGAAATAAGAATGTATTCGGACAGAGTTCCCACAGTCAATGCGGCTGCGGTCTTCACGTTGTTGTCCAGCAGGGGGAGCTGTTGTAGCTGAAGATCGTTACATCTGAGGATGATCGCAGCCGGGAACCATCGCTCGTCTGCAAGGGGCCTTAGTATTTATGAGTCCTCGGAGGCATTCCATATGAGCAATAAAGTAAGGATTCTAAGTGTCTGGCTAACAGCATTACGCCCATAAAAGAGTCCACACAATGGGCTGAAGCGCCTTAGCGTTGCTAAACGGTAAAACGTTATAAGGAAGGCTCCCGACCCGGGGACGGTAAATGGTATGGGCTTGAGAAAACACAGGCGGGGCTCCCACTATTGATCACATGAGGTAGGACAACATTATAAATCGCAGGTTGGGTTCCCACTTAACCTGAGAAGGAGGAAAAAAGGGAATTTGGCGCTAACACGCGCAACTTGGAAGCATTTTTATTAGCAGCTAGATGGAGTCCTGATGAGCCATGACCTTCTGGGTGAGGACCAACATGGGGCTACAAAAACAAACAAAGGGCCAACCAGTTCTCACCCTTCGAGCGCAGTTCATGCGGTGGCTCCAGTAGTGGAATGGATGGTTCTCCTCACAGCACGAGGTCTCTTACAGGAGAGGCTGGAAGTCTTCCTCCTGGGTCCCATAGTGGAGGTCGCAGAAATCCACATCGCTGTCACGGCTAGCTCTGGTGCTCTCTGCGGCCATAACTCCGGCAGTAACTTCATCTGCGCTCTCCTGGTGGCCTTCTGTGGCAGATCTTGGGACTGCAGCTTCACCCTCTTCTGGAGGATCCTCTGTAAGCCTTGGCCTTTTCCTTGTAGGTGACTGGTTCTCCGGACAGCAATAAAGGATAGCCCTTTGGTCCTTCATGGCAAGGAGCTCCACATTTGGTGGTGGTTCCGGAGTGCATGGAACAGTATCAGTGGTCTCCTCACCGGTGGATAGGTCACGTTCAGTGGTTGGAGCCTCTGGCAGTGTCACACCCGGTGTGCTATGTTCAGCAGGCGGCTGAGAGGAAGTCCTGGTGTTTTTGGAGGCTTCATGCAATTCCCTTTCTCTGCGCTCTTTTTTCTCCACAATTTATTTCTATGTTTTTATCCTTTTTCTTCTCTCTGATAAGTCGCCTTCTCCGCTAAGCCTTCTCTCCATCGTTTTCCGTTCTTCCTCTTTCTTGACCAGGTCCTGTAATGCACCTGTGAGACTTCCATCGGGCAAGGTCATTCTGCCATGTGTCATCCTCCTCTTGGAGTAGATCACTGACATGCTGCAGATGTTCTTGGTGGGCTTCTCCTGAATAACGTGGGAGCCGAGGTGCCCCAAAGTAGTTTGGCATAGTAAGAGGCATGATGCATGTGGCTGCAGCTGATGGATCACTGCGGTTCCGGTGGGTGCTATCTGTCAGACATGGCTTCTGATACCCTGTACCATACTAGAGGGGTCAGTGTAAGCGGAAATGCGCTTTAAGTGCACATTGCTCTGGGCAATGGTAGCAGAATTGGTGCGTGGCTCCTTTAAGAGTCGCTGCAATCGCTCAATTTTGGGTAGTATGATGCTCTGGCAGGCAGATTATAGCCCCTAACAGGCTCTAGCAAGGCTATGTTCCCTTGCAGTACTCACCCAGACCTCTGGACATTGCTTCTCCAGGGAAGAAGGAACTGTATTTTCCCTTTTCCAAGATGGCCACCGCTTCCACTTCCTGTAAGGGGTACAGTTGGTTTCTCTGTCCTTCTGGGAAATTTTACTTATTTACAGGTTTAGTAGGTATGCCGAGTTGTGTAATACGGTGCTCCTACCTAGATACCGCTGGACCCCAGGCTTTGGCTTCAAAGCAATGAAAAGGGGGAATAATTGAGGGATTTGAAACAATAACTTGAGTCCAGACCTTGAGATGAAGCTCTACAGCAGCTTTACTTGAATAAACGTTTCTCCAAACAGTTTCAGGCTTTGTCTTGGTTCCAGCAGGCTCTAGCATGTACTGGCAGGCAAACTCAACTCTGCTAGATCTCTTTCTCTCTGCTGCACTGACAAGCTAGCTTAATGGCTTTGATTGCTTCTTTATGCTGCACTCCACTCTTTAGTCTGACTTAGTTTCAGCCAAAGAGTTTGTGTCCTGTCAGCTCCAACATGGAGTCTGAACCGGAATCACCAACATGGAGTCTGAACCGGAATCAACTAGAGCTGCCACCAATCCTTCTGGTAGCAAGCAGGACTGCCCAAAAGGGGGGAGAATGGTGAGTTCAAGGATAGATCTGCCATATTTGCTGCCACCTGTTGGTGAACCCGGTAAATTACAGTTATAACGGTTACAGAACAATATTATAGATGACGTGGTGTTAGCCCGGTAAAGACAGTAGCAGGGTGCAGGAGCGGTGACGGCACTCTGGGGGGTTACATCTGCACATGGTTTATTTAAAGGGCTTCTGTCACCCCACTAAATGGTGTTTACTTATAATCCCTACACTGCGAGCTCCCTGTACATAGGCTAAATAATCATTTCTGTTCAGTAGAATTTGTTAAAAACGTAATTTTAAAATATGCAAATGACCTTTCTACCAGCAGGGAGGGCGGGTACTTGCTGGTAGCAGCCGCATCCTCCGATCCTAAAGACGCCCCCTCCTCATGTTGATTGACGGAACGGGATCGTTCTCTGCTGGCCCTGTTTGAATTCCAAATCTCGCGCCTGCGCCGTACCTGTCTTTAAACGGCGCAGGCGCACTGAGAGGCGGCTGCTTGCTTGGCCGCTCCATCCTCAATGCGCCTGCGCCGGGTGTAGATGTGACGTCATCGGCGCAGGCGCATTGAGGATGGAGCGGCCGCCTCTCAGTGCGCCTGCGCCGATTGAAGACAGGTACGGCGCAGGCGCGATATTTTGAATTCAAACAGGGCCAGCAGAGAACGATCCCGTTCCCTGTCAATCAACATGCGGAGGGAGCGTCATTAGGAGCGGAGGATGCGGCCGCTACCAGCAAGTAACCGCCCTAATTTGCATATTTTAAAATTACGTTTTTAACAAATTCTACTGAACAGAAATGATTATTTAGCTCATGTACAGGGAGCTCGCAGTGCAGGGATTATAAGTAATCACGGTTTAGTGGGTGACGGAAGCCCTTCAATGTGTTGTAATGCTATGTATTATGCCCAGCATAGCCGCATCTGGAAAGCACAGCCAAGATTAACCCCTTCTACCCCGGGCCAGTTTTTGCCCTTATTTGGTAATAGCTTCGGAACACTTTTATTTATCCAAGACGTTCTGAGATAGTTTTCTCGTGACACATTGTCATGAATTTCATTCACGGAAAGTGAGGGGAAGTGAGGTGCGCGCAGTGTATAAAACGGTGATTTAGACTTCCGGTTCCGGCGCTGAGATGGAGGACGCGGAGTAAGCTCGCTCCGACCATCCCTCACCTATAGCAAGCTCCGGACGCTACAAATCGGCACAGTAAGGGGACCGGGCAGTGACCCTGGACTCCCCCAGAACGTCCTGGCACTGAGGCCCATGGACAGATATCTGCTCCGGAGTGGCAGAAAACAGGTACGGAGCGGCGCTGCACTAGCTGAAGACAGCATGCCAGACAAGATGGAGGGCTCGGAGCCTGGGTCCCCCTCGAGTGCTGTGGAAAGCGTAATAGAGGCCCTGACAAGCTCACAGCCTGAAGAACTGTTGGACATGGCCAAAATAAACTATAAATCGCTGGCCATAGAAGTAGCCAGACATTTGGCCCCAGACATTAAGGAGACATTGTCCAAAACACTGGCGATGTCTTTGCAGCAGCTGCATGAGACTGTGGCGCACCACGACACGTGGTGGACTTAGAGCAACGGTGCACATCTTTAGAGGACGACCACTCAAAATCAAGCATGGCCATCCAGGAGCTACAGAAGCACAACATTATCCTGAGAGACCGCCTTGAGGACTTAGAAAACCGGTCCAGGCGAAATAATTTGAGGCTCCTAGGCTTACCCGAGGTGGTCAAAGTGCAGGCCCTTAAAGAGATTTGTGAAACTGACTTACCGCGGGCACTGGGGCTAGATGGAAAGCACAAGGTGGAGCGGGCGCATCGGGTCGGACCGCCACCGGACCTACACGGTCCACCTAACCGTGAAGGAAACAGCCCACCGCAGAGACCTCGCCCTGTCATTATGCGGTATTTGGATTACTGCGACAAGGAGGCAATTCTCAGAGCCTACAGAACCAGAAGAGGCCCCTTGAAAATTAGAGGACACACCGTACTGTTATTTGCGGATTATTCCGCCCAAGTAGCAAAACAAAGGAGGGAGTTTAGTGGCGTATGTTCAGCTTTATTCCGCCGACAGATTAAGTTCCAGCTGCAATACCCGGCTATATTGAGAGTAACCATGCTGGATGGAACAACAACCACTTTCAGTGATCCCTCCGCAGCGTCTGAGTCACTACAGGAAATACTGTCCACTGAAGAAACGCGGGACTCAGTTGACCGGGATAACACCAATACCACGAGGTGGGAAAGATCAAGCAGCCCGGATAGAAACCATCTTCCTCAGAGGGAGCGAGATCGCAGAGGCAGAGATCAGCCTTATGGAAGGGGCCGTATGTCCCGCATCAGATAAGGACTCAATTATTGTTTGTATGGTTTAATGCATTGCAGTGTTCTCTCGTGTTCCAGCGAGGTTAATATGAGGAACAGTGCGGACAAGGATGGAGTTATCATTGCTGGTGCCAATATGTTTAACTTGTTCTGGTTTCAGACATCAGGGAGTGTTTAATATGCCGCTAGTTTCACCCAGGGGGTGCCGTACTATGGCGCAATAGTAGAAGGGGAGGGGTGGGAGAGTCCTGGTAGCTCAGAAAAAAGGAAGTTCTAATAACGGAGGGGAAAAAAAAGTGTTGAGGAGTTGGGGATTATTACCTGTTGTTGCTAAAGGTAATCGCTCTAAGGGTATCTTGTTGCTTTTATTTATTTTTGTGGGGGGAGGGGGGAACTCTTAAGAATTGTTGGGGATTTGTTGTCCTATTTACCAGAGAGGCGCACTCCACTCAAGGGAGTGAAACGGATACAAAGCTTTTCCTAACTACTCAGTGCTTTATCTAGAAAAGCAGGCAAATTAAGGTTTTATCATGGAATGTGAAGGGCCTAAGGTCGCCTCACAAGAGGTGGATGGTGCTGCGACATTTGAAGCGGGCAAGTCCTGATATAGTGCTTCTTCAGGAGTCGCACCTCGCAAAGGAAGATTTTGCAAGGATGAATAAATTGTGGGTAGGCAAGGTATACGGGTCTGCCTCGGTCGCTAAAAAGGCTGGGGTATTGATCCTACTTACCAAAAACTTAAATTGCCAGGTCCTGGGTTCAACATCGGACGTGGAGGGACGATTGATCCAAATCCAGATTGTGATTCAAAACACCCAATATAGTATCTATAATGTATATGGTCCCAACAAAAATAATGAGAGTTTTTTCAAAAACCTAGAAACTAAACTTTTATCTGACCCATGCATGAATAAAATAGTGGGAGGAGATTTCAATTCCGTGGTGAAAGATGTGGAAGATAGACAAAGAGGTAATCCCCCAAAAGCAGGTTCAAATAAACATGATAGAGCACTAGGTAGGCTGATGGAGGGGGTGGCCTTGATGGATCCCTGGCGCCAATTTCACCCTGATGAAAGATCCTATTCCTTCTATTCTCATCCACAGGATTCTTGGTCGCGAATTGACTATATATTCACTAGCACCCATTTGATGGGAAAAGTGGAAAAAGCTGACATTGGCAACTTGGTGATATCGGACCACTCCCCGATTTGGATACAGGTACGGGATACATACCCTAAGGGATCCGATTACTTATGGAGATTCCCTGCGAATTTAACGGCTAGTGAAGATTTCACCAATAAACTAATAGCATGGTGGGAGGAGTATGTGGGAGACAATCAGGAGCATATTGACTCGCCGGAGTTGTTGTGGAATGCCTCTAAAGTGGTTATACAAGGTAAGATCATGAGTTATATCTTTGGTAGACGTAAGCAGACCCAAATACGATTGGAGCAAACAAGTTTGTTAGTAAGAAGCTCTTGCCAAGAATATAGGAGAAACCCCACTGTTGAGAACAAGCAGAAGTGGATGGAGGCCAGGGGAGCATTTGAGGCCAATGAGAAGGATAGGGAATTGTTAAACAATACGAATCTTACAGCGACATTACACAAATTTGGCAATAAATCTGGACGCCTTATGGCAAATCTCGCAAAAGGGAGAAGGGACCCCCAGTTCATTTCTGGACTTAAGGGAAAAAAAGGGGGAGTCATTACTGACCCCTCTAAGATAAATTCATTACTAGGGGAATACTATGAGAAACTATACCAAGATACTACTAAGCCTGATCTTACAGATTCTCTCTTGGAGAAGGTTAAACTACCTTGTCTCACTGTGGAACAATTGCAATACTTAAATGGAAAGGTTAGTCTTGAGGAACTTCAGTTAGTCATTAAGAAACTAGGGAACAATAAAGCACCTGGCCCAGATGGCTATTCAGGGGAATATTACAAGGCATTGTTAGGGCAGGTATCCCCAATCTTACTGAAATGGTACAATGACGTATTGATCGGCAAAGCATCCCCAGACAAGGAGAATATCTCTTATATCAAGTTACTACCTAAACCGGGAAAGGACCCATTATTGCCAGGGTCATATAGACCAATCTCACTTATAAATGTGGACACTAAAATACTTTCAAAGATCATTGCAGACTGTTTGGCAAGCATCTTACCATCGCTCATTGGCAAAGAACAGGTGGGGTTCGTGCAGGGCCGATCAGCTGTTACCAATATCCGTACTGTATTAACGGTGATGGATAGGGTTCACCACCAACCACGACCTGGGGAGGCTCCAGCCATGCTAACCTTGGATGCTGAGAAAGCTTTTGATAACGTGAGATGGGCATGGCTGGAGGCAGTACTTGATAGGATGGGATTCATGGGGACTTTTAGGATCTTTCTCTCGGAATTGTACAGGTATCCTAGGGCTCGGATATACACCCCAGGTTTCTTATCCAAACCTTTCCAACTCCAAAAGGGGACACGCCAGGGGTGCCCTCTATCGCCCCTTTTGATTAATCTCTCCATAGAGCCATTAGCTAAGTTTTTATGCCACTCTGATCTGTACGAAGTGATAAGGATAGGAGCTAAGCAACTAAAGATCGCGCTATTCGCAGACAACATAATGCTATTTTATAGCTGATCCTAAAAAACATGTGGAACAGATCTTTCATGCATTGAATGTCTTCGGATCCTACTCGGGGTATAGATTGAATGCGTCTAAATGCGAGATGCTGGCCCTTTCCCAGGAGGATTTAGGGAAATATCAGATGCCTAAACACTTGAACATAGCAAAAGCACAAGGAAGCATCAAATACTTGGGCATAAAAATTGGCAAAGACCCGCACTCACTATATACCCTGAACTTTCCACCTCTCATTGCCAAGATTGTGCAAGAGTTGGATAGATGGCAGGGGTTACCGTTAAATCTGGTAGGTAGATGTCACCTTATTAAAATGATGAGTATGTCCAAACTTCTCTATCCACTCCAGACCATCCCACTTCTCCTTCGCCATGCAGATGTCCAATTGCTGGAAAGCAGGTTCATCAGGTTCATATGGCAGGGCAAGAGACCCAGAATATCACTTGACAAATTAAAGCTGAGAAAGGAGGAGGGAGGTCTGAACTTTCCAGACATTAGAGGCTATAACTTGACGTGCATAAGTAGACACATCCTGGATTGGATCAATGGAACTTCCCATTACTCAAACCTAGCCTTAGAGCAGGAGTTAGTGCGTCCCTGGGACCTGGTGGCTTTGCTTCATGCTAAAAGACCCACCTTACCTGTGGGCATCAAAACCTCTCTAGTAGTTAGGGACACAACGGTAGTCTGGAAAATTCTTAGAACTCATTTTCATCTCCCATATCAGGTCTCCAAACACCTCCCACTGAGGGGGAACCCCTCTTTTGAACCAGGCAGGGATAATGCATTTTTTAAAGAATGGGCCCTCAAGGGGATACGTAGAGTAGGAGATTTGTTTCATGAGTCTGAAGGGAGGTGGGCGACCTTGCAAGAATTAAAGAATAAACTGGGATTGGGAACTCCTCATTTATGCAATATTCTCACGTTAGGAACTATTGCAGGAGGTTGGCTAGTGATTTGTCGAAGGAATGGAAACCCAATGACTTTGACTCATTTCTAAGTATCAAGTCAAAGAGATCTCTATCCATGCTACACCATGCGCTGAGAGATAGGTGGAAAGTTAAAGACCCTAAGGGGATATTCAAAAAATGGGGCCAAAAGCTGGAGGTGGGGGAGATACATGAAACAGTTTGGTCAGGAATTGCAGCTATGCGCAAGGCCATAATAAACGAAACATGGAGGGAAACTCACTTGAAAATTTTACACCATGCTATATACGGATTTGACTTACCTAGTTCCCTCGCCAGTCCAGGGAGACTAAAGGCCTGTCCTAAATGTGATATCCCCAAATCAGATCTGTATCATGGTTTATGGCTATGCTCGAAACTGAGGAAATACTGGGAAGAGATCAGCCAGATGTTAAGTAAGGTTAGCAGGATGAGCATTGTTGTCACACCTTCATTGGCGATACTGCACTGCGATGCTGCTAAACATGCAAGTAAACAAGGGCTAGAGGAGAAGGAAGGTGTTCTCTCTAAAATACCGTTAGTGGGCCATAAACTAATCATGGTTGCAAAAAGATGTCTGCTACGACTATGGCTATCAATAGAGATCCCTACTATGGAAATGGTGGTGACACAAATGCGAAACCTCTTTCATTTGGAATGGTTGGAAGCGCTAAGGTGTAAAGAGAAGCTAGGACAGCGACTTTATCAAACGTGGAAACTATTTCTCCTGACGTTTATCCCATGCACAGAGTACATGAAAATAATGAGCCCATTCAGGCTGACGGCATGGTATCTAAAGGAAGATTTGAAGGGGGACCTGGGACCATTAAAAATTCCCAGTTAATGTCTCATTGTTAGGCCCAGATTCAATCAGGGATTGATACGTCAAGTAGTCGCAAATGCTGTCAGAAGAGGAAAGGACAATCCAGTTTTTTCTAAAATCCCAGTTTTCTTTTCTTTCTTTTCATTATATAATTGTATATGTTGAGGCGCCCTCAGTGTACATATGACTCTACTGGATGCTGTTTGGGGCAACATACCGCATCAATTGAGGGGGGAGGGAATTGGGAGGGACATCTGTTTATGGGTATGGGTGATTCAAGGGTGGGGGGGAGTGAAAATGAGACTCCAACTGTGCTATTAGAATTAAGCTGATTTCTGTATCGCAATGCTGAATGGAAGTGATCGTAATGCTTCCGAATTGTATGATACTGTATGGAGACTCGCAAAACTTAATAAAGAGATATTATTAAAAAAAAAAACGGTGATTTATTGGTGTACACTAAAAACAGGGGAACGGGAGTGACAACCTACTAGGTTTCCCATATGGAGTGATGCGGCACTAGACGCTCAGAGGACTGAGGTATACGGGGGAAACTCCAAAAATGAGGATAGCGGGCAATAGTCCATTTATTTCAGTAACGCAAATTGAAAGGAATTGCATTAATGCAGCTTAAATTTAGAATTTTGTGAAAAGGTTCCATATTCTCGGCTCAAAGTGTCCCCCTCTGGTCATTACCCCGTCCCCCTGAGCAAGGAGGACCTGAGATTGTGGCTTTGGGGTGTCATAAGCCGTAATCCTCCAGATTATACCAGATAAAGGCCTGAAGTATCGCGCTGCCGGTACTGAGTCTCATGTGTCAGTGTCACCTTTTAAGTGGCATTACTGAAATAAATGAACTTTTCACCGTATTCTAATGTTTGGAGTTTCAGCTGTTTAGGTCATGAGCAGCGGGGGGGAGTGAGCAGCGGGGGGGAGTGAGCAGCGGGGGGGAGTGAACAGCGGGGGGGAGTGAGCAGCGGGGGGGAGTGAACAGCGGGGGGGAGTGAGCAGCGGGGGGGAGTGAGCAGCGGGGGGGAGTGAACAGCGGGGGGGAGTGAGCAGCGGGGGGGAGTGAACAGCGGGGGGGAGTGAGCAGCGGGGGGGAGTGAGCAGCGGGGGGGAGTGAACAGCGGGGGGGAGTGAGCAGCGGGGGGGAGTGAACAGCGGGGGGAGTGAGCAGCGGGGGGGAGTGAGCAGCGGGGGGGAGTGAACAGCGGGGGGGACGTGAGCAGCGGGGGGGGAGTGAGCAGCGGGGGGGAGTGAACAGCGGGGGGGAGTGAGCAGCGGGGGGGAGTGAGCAGCGGGGGGGAGTGAACAGCGGGGGGGAGTGAGCAGCGGGGGGGAGTGAACAGCGGGGGGGAGTGAGCAGCGGGGGGGAGTGAACAGCGGGGGGGGAGTGAGCAGCGGGGGGGAGTGAACAGCGGGGGGGAGTGAGCAGCGGGGGGGAGTGAGCAGCGGGGGGGAGTGAACAGCGGGGGGGAGTGAACAGCGGGGGGGAGTGAACAGCGGGGGGGAGTGAGCAGCGGGGGGGAGTGAGCAGCGGTATAAACCCGAAAACCTTCAAGAACATTTCCGAAACCCACTTTTTAAGGACCAGTTCAGGTCTGAAGTCACTTTGTGGGGCGTACATAGTGGAAACCCCCCAGAAATGACCCCATTGTAGAAACTACACCCCTCAAGTTACTCAAAACCGATTTTACAAACTTTGTTAACCCTTTAGGTGTTCCACAAGAGTTAAAGGAATATGGAGATGAAATTTCTAAATTTCACTTTTTTGGCAGATTTTCCATTTTAATCAATTTTTTTCTTTAACACATCGAGGGTTAACAGCCAAACAAAACTCAATATTTATTACCCAGATTCTGTCGTTTACAGAAACACCCCACATGTGGTCATAAATAGGGAGGAGCGAATCGACTTCGGATAAAACGTTGTTTCAATACTGCACGGAGCGAGCGCTCTGTACAGTATTAGAATGTATTGGCTCCGATGAGCTGAAGTTATTACCAAGGTACCACTTGGAACTGAGCCCCAGTTCGGGAAATGTGTTTTTACAGTTGAAATACATTTCTGAGGTTATTATGCAAAGTCTCGCGATACTTCGGCTCATCGGAGCCAATACATTCTAATACTGTACGGAGCGCTCGCACTGTACAGTATTGAAACAAAGTTTTATGTGAATGGACTTCGGATGTTTCATCCAAAGTCAATTCGCTCATCGCTAGTCGTAAACCGCTGTACGGGCACAGGGCAGGGCGCAGAAGAAAAGGCGCGCCATATGTTTTTTGGAAGGCAGATTTTGCTGGACTGGTTTTTAGATGCCAAGTCCCCATTTGAAGCCCCCCTGATGCACCTTACAGTAGAAACTCACAATAAATGACCCCATTTTGGAAACTAGGGGATAAGATGCCAGTTTTATTGGTACTATTTGGGGTACATATGATTTTTAATTGCTCTATATTACGTTTTTTATGAGACAAGGTAACCAAAAAATGGCTGTTTTGGCACCAATTTAATTTAATTTATTTTATAAAACCTTCATCTGACGGTAGATCATGTGCTATTTTTATAGAGCGGGTTGTTACGGACGCTATGATATCAAATATATCTACTTTTTTGTTTGTTTGTTTCAGTTTTACATAATAAAGCATTTTTGAAAAGAAAAAAGTTTCTGTGTCTCCATTTTCTGAACCCGATCGTCTTGTGCAGGGGCTTGTTTTTTGCATGAAGAGTTGACGTTTTTATTGGTACTATTTTTGAGTACATATGATTTTTTGATCATTCATTATTACACTTTATGGGGCAATGTGACCAATAAATTGGTAATTTTGGCACAGTTTTTATTTATTTATTTTTACAGCGTTCACCTGAGGGGTTAGGTTATGTGACATTTTTATAGAGCAGATCGTTACGGACGTGGCAATACCTAAGGCTACTTTCACACTTGCATTGAAGAATTCCGGCAGGCAGTTCTGTCGCCGAAACTGCCTGCTGGATCCGGAAATCCGTATGCAAACCGATAGCATTTGCATCCGGATGCGGATCCAGCTGACAAATGCATTGAAATACCGGATCCATCTCTCCGGTGTCATCCGGAAAATCGGATCCAGTATATATTTTTCCCATATTTTTAAAGCTCTGTGCATGGAAATTAAGGCATTCCAGCAAGTGTTGCGGAATTTTGGCCAGAGAAAAAAACGCAGCATGCTGCAGTATTTCTCCGTCCAAATACCGTGAAGGGACGGAACGGAAGACGTCCTGATGCATCCTGAACAGATTGCTTTCCATTTAGAATGCATTAGGACAAACTGATGCGTTTTTTCCCAGTATTGAGCCCCTAGGACGGAACTCAATACCCTAATATGTATACTTTTTCTTATTTATTTAAGGTTTACACAATAATAGCATTTTTTACACCAAAAAAATGATGTTTTCATGTCTTCATAGTCTGAGAGCCATAGCTTTTTATATTTTTTTTAACGATTGTCTTAGGTAGGGTCTAATTTTTTGTAGGATGAGGTGATGGTTTGTTTGGTGCTATTTTGGGGGCATACACCTTTTTGATCACTTGGGGTTGCAATTTTTGTGATGTAAGGTGACAAAAAATTGCTTTTTTGGCACTGTTTTTCTTTATACGGTGTTCATCTGAGGGGTTAGGTCATGTGATATGTTTATAGAGCCGGTTGTTACGGACACGGCGATAACTAATATGTCTACTTTTTATTTATTTATTTCACTTTAGCACAATAATAACCGTTTTGGAACAAAAAAAATTATGTTTTAGTGTCGCCATGTTCTGAGAGCCATAGCTTTTTATTTTTTGACCGATTTTCTTACGTAGGCGCTCATATTTTGCGGGATGAGGTGACGGCTTGATTGGTACTATTTTTGGGGGAATACGTCTTTTTGATCGTTTGGTGTTGCAATTTTTGTGATTTAAGGTGATGCTTTTTTTTGGCACTATTATTTTTTTTTTATGGTGTTCACCTGATGGGTCAGGTCATGTGATATTTTTGTAGAGCTGGTTGTTACGGATGCGGCGATACTTTATTTTGATTTATTTCACTTTAACACAATAATAGCTGTGAGACAGTGACAGGTCTCACTCAGGTTAGAGGCAAGGAAGGGGTGGATAGTTCGGTCCACACCCCTGTTCCACCACAGGTGAGAGAAGCTGGAGGTAATCAGCCTGGCACAAAGCACCTCCCAGAGTGTCAGAAAGGGGGGAGTGTGGTACCTGTGGACAGGGGCCTGGAGGCTCTGTCTGTGTGGTCTCAGCTGGGCAAGGCTGAGGGACCACAAAGCTGGGCGATAGCCTGGAGTTGGGGGACGCAGCGACACCTGGGAGGGTCGCAGGGCCATAGTCAGGCAGACTACTGAGCCCCAATCCCCCACAATTGGTGTCGGATGCGGGCAGGTGTCCCTGCTGAGAAGTAAATGGGCCGGAAGCCTGCTAGTTTGCAGAGCAGAGACTGCTGGTGTTAAACTGGACATTTTTTTTTCTGTGGTGCAAACAGTGCAAGATTTAAAGGGCCAGAAGCCCAGTACAAGAGACTGAACAGTGGAAATGGCTGAAAAATGGTATAGCCCGTGGGAGAAATCCTGCGAGTTAGTGATCGGCGGAATCCCGCTGGGGGTCATTCTAGACTCCCGCCAGCAAGTGTCTCGGGTCCTGCCTGAAATTCTGGACTTTGTAACAAGGGGGCCAGAGACAAAAACTACGGTGTCACTGACCTTTGTGACTGACTATGGCTCTGTGCAATGGGAGCTGTTAAAATGTGAGACCCTGGAAGTGGAGTTTGTACTGGGCAAGGACTTTCCATTGTTTGGGCGGTTGTGGAGCGGAGTTCCTGATAAGAGGCAAAGATATGCCGTTGCCAAGGGCAACCGTCGGGAAGACAAAGAGGTGGAGAGCGGTGGGGTTCTCGGGAGTGCATATCTTCCCTGCAACTGTGTCCGGAGTCCTAGAGAGGAAGTGCGGAGGTGCGGTAAGGCTGTTGCTAGGAGCAACCACAACCTTGATGAGTCCGCGGGAGAGGATGTCACTGCTTTACCAGAATGGTTGATTACAAAGGGTAAGACTGTTATTAACCATGTGGCAGAGCCAGTGACAGTGAGCCGGCGGCAGGGGATACGTGGCAGAGCCAGTGACAGTGAGCCGGCGGCAGGGGATACGTGGCAGAGCCAGTGACAGTGAGCCGGCGGCAGGGGATACGTGGCAGAGCCAGTGACAGTGAGCCGGCGGCAGGGGATACGTGGCAGACCAAGTGACAGTGAGCCGGCGGCAGGGGATACGTGGCAGAGCCAGTGACAGTGAGCCGGCAGCAGGGGATACGTGGCAGAGCCAGTGACAGTGAGCCGGCGGCAGGGGATACGTGGCAGAGCCAGTGACAGTGAGCCGGTGGCAGGGGATACGTGGCAGAGCCAGTGACAGTGAGCCGGCGGCAGGGGATACGTGGCAGAGCCGGTGACAGTGAGCCGGCGGCAGGGGATACGTGGCAGAGCCGGTGACAGTGAGCCGGCGGCAGGGGATACGTGGCAGAGCCGGTGACAGTGAGCCGGCGGCAGGGGATACGTGGCAGAGCCAGTGACAGTGAGCCGGCGGCAGGGGATACGTGGCAGAGCCAGTGACAGTGAGCCGGCGGCAGGGGATACGTGGCAGAGCCAGTGACAGTGAGCCGGCAGCAGGGGATACGTGGCAGAGCCAGTGACAGTGAGCCGGCGGCAGGGGATACGTGGCAGAGCCGGTGACAGTGAGCCGGCGGCGGGGGATACGTGGCAGAGCCAGTGACAGTGAGCCGGCGGCAGGGGATACGTGGCAGAGCCAGTGACAGTGAGCCGGCGGCAGGGGATATCTGCTGGGCCGGTGGGTGATAAGTCACCCAGAGAGAAGACTGTGTCTGGACAGGCGGATAAGCCGGCTGTGATGGCTCCCTCGCAGGAACCTGCAGGGGAGAAGGTTTCTGGGTTTCCTCAGTTGCCCATGACCAAAGCTAGACATGGGATGACTAGGATCCGGGATCCCAGGCTAGCCCGGGTAAGGGGTAGCACAATATTGAAACCAGAGACTGATAAAATAATAAAGGTGCTGGACAGTCGTGCGGAGAAGGACTATCCACTGATTCTCACTGAGCGTGAGACTCCAATGAGAACAGAGACTGATGAACTTGATGTTACAGATACGCTCATGCATGAGGGAGTGTTGGGCCGTGATATCGGTTTGTTGCTGTGGGGTAAGGTAGACACTTCTGCAGATAGTGACGAAACTCCTGCAGAACCTGTACCTGTCCCTTTAAGTGAGGATCTAAGGGAGCTGCACTTTGACCTGCATGGGGAAAGAATATTGACCATTGGAAACAATGGTGCTGGTCAAGTGCAAGGTGATGGTGACAACAGTGCGGAAATGCATAAGGAAAATATGATGTCATATGAAATATGTGGTGACAGTGATATAACTTTTCCATTGCAGGTTGTGGTCAGGGGAGAAGCGCCCCCTGGTGGTAAAAATGTAAATGATGATGAAACTTTATTTTCTGCATCTGCTATGTTTCATGAAGCGCGATATGACGTAATCAAAAGGTTTGAAGACATGCCTATAAGTAGTGTGGAGCAAAGCCCAGCTCCAGCTCAGTGTTTGAAGGTGCAGGAAAATATGGTCGGGTTAGAGGGTGCACCGCACGTACCAGAGGTGGAAATGCAATCTCCACAATGTTGGTCGGTTACTAAGGAAGTGTCCCAGGTGGGGATTAGCTCAGCGGTGCCCCTAGAGGTCAGAATTAATAATTACACGAGCGGTATAGGTGACGTATGTGCTGTGACCGACTCAGAGAGTGAAGCTACAATGTCAAGGTCCTGCGAAACAAAGGTGGTTACTAGTAGCGACCAGACAGTTATATCTGACGAGATGAGAATTAAGTCGGGTGACATCAGCCTAGGTTCTGAAGCCCATATCCAGACAGTTGTAGGTGACCTGACACGACAGTACAGCTGCAAACAGGAGGATGATCTCTCTCTCTCCTCACGCTCCCTAGAAACGTTAGAGACGGGACTAGCTGTCTTCACAGAGCAACTGAAGAAAATTTCAGAAAGGGCAAAGAAAGAGAATGGTGATACTCCTACATCTGCTGCAGCAGAGCCGAGCAAGGAGCAGCTGGAACCGGAGGCCAAAAAGCGGGGCACTTCCCACAAGCTTGTGCAAAAAGCTGAAAAGAAACTGCTGAAAAACATGGAGTTGGTGGTTCAGCGCCTGGAGAAACAGGGTGTGACTTACAAAAAGGTGGAGAAAACAAAGAACAAACTTCAGCGAGGATTGGATGATCTGATGGTGGACCTGGACCACCAGAAGCAAGTTATGTCTAGTCCAGCAAAGAAACAGGAGAAGTGGGACTGGCTCCTAGCTGAAGAGAAATACATCTCGGCTCGATATGGTGGAAAACGTGACCAAACAGAGACTGATGCTTGGGAAAAGGAGACCAAGGCCCTCTCCTTGGCTAAAGCCCTGGAAGAAGCGCTTGAGGAGCATGCTGAATTGGAGAGGCTGAACAAGCAACTCAGAGCAGAGACTGAAAATCTCATGAGCTTAAAAGATGAGTTGGAGAAATCTAAGGGTGCTCTCGAGCAGCAGGTAGAAGGTGAGAAACCTGAAGAGGAGAGTTCTCTGGAAGACGTCAAGAAGCCAGAGCCTGTTAAACATGGGACTGGAGAGGGTGGCACTGTGGTGCTGGCTGTGGCAGAGAAGATGGAAGATGCTTCTGCTAAACCAGTTGATGGGGCTGATGTGGATGCCGAAGACCACAGACCCATGGTAGCGTGTAGCCTAGGCCTGGAAGATGTCCCCTCTGCATACAAGGCCTTCCAAATAGCCAGCAGGCTGCTGGGGAAGAAGTACAAGGAGGTGAACGATCAGTTTTCGGATCCGGGCTATTACAATGGCCTGTGTCTCCTGACTCCTCCACAAAATGAGAACAGGGTCCTGGGTGAGCCTCTGGAGAAAATAAAATAAGACGAGGCGTCTGCTGAAGACCCTGATGCCTCCTGCCTCAATGAGAAAGAGGGGGAGGGGTTAACGGGGCAAGTGTATGGTGCCATGTCCAAGAAGGATGAGAAGGCGGTCAGAGACTGGAGACTTCAAGAAGACAAAGACTGAAAAAGTTAAGGCCGATATGTTGGTTGACATGAAGTCCCCAGGTTCTACAGAGGCCAAAGTTAAGTCAAAGGGAGTGCGGCCGAAGTGGAAAAAGCCGCTAAAGAAGCAGAGGTCTCTAAAACTGCCATAGTAGCTGGGGTAACTACTGTTGGAAAGAAGGAAGAAGTGACCCAGATGCACTTAAAAGAAGCGAGTAGGGGCAAGCATGCTCTGCTGAAGGAGCCCTGCAAAGCAAAGGAGAAAGTCTCGGGATATGACCTTGACTGGGAACAGTTCAGGCATGAGCTGCAGCAGTCCAAGAAAGGACGTGAGGCGCATGTACAGGAGCCAGAGGATCTAAAAAGAGAGAGAGATCAAAATATACGACAGCGCATCATCACTCGGGAAAGAGTAAGAAAAGAGTATCTGGCCATGAGATGGGCACATGAGGCCTTTAGGCAGTTTCGGTTAGGCAAGATGTTGGTTTTGGTGATAAACCAAGCTCTGATGGCGTGGGTCTGGCAGAACAAAGGGAAGGTACGTGTCACCGAGGTTCCTGGCCTCGGTGAAATAACCGGTAATTTTCTGTGTCAGCGGCAGCTAGTGCTCGCTGACACTGGGTTACTTAGTGTGGCTGTAAAGCCAATCTGGGCCGGTTCTTATTGGGAGCAGCCAAAGAGCAGGGTGGGTGGCTGTTCCCCACGTCCAGGCCAGGTCGATGCCCTCTCACCAGCCTCCCGTGGTTATGCAGGTGTTCACCCTCACGGGCTTGAACAAAGGGGGGGGGATATGTGAGACAGTGACAGGTCTCACTCAGGTTAGAGGCCAGGAAGGGGTGGATAGTTCGGTCCACACCCCTGTTCCACCACAGGTGAGAGAAGCTGGAGGTAATCAGCCTAGCACAAAGCACCTCCCAGAGTGTCAGAAAGGGGGGAGTGTGGTACCTGTGGACAGAGGCCTGGAGGCTCTGTCTGTGTGGTCTCAGCTGGGCAAGGCTGAGGGACCACAAAGCTGGGCGATAGCCTGGAGTTGGGGGACGCAGCGACGCCTGGGAGGGTCGCAGGGCCATAGTCAGGCAGACTACTGAGCCCCAATCCCCCACAAGAGACACTGGACTGGAGACAGTGGGCGTACTGTGCTCTGTACAGCCAGGAGGCTGGGGGACATTGGCTCAGAAAGCCGCACGAGTTCACAGGGTGTGAACAGGGACTTAGGTGAGTCAGGCATCTATTTGTTTAGTTAGAGCCTGGACGGGCGAGTGTTTGTTATTTTGTCATTTTATTGTTGCTGGTGTTGAACAATAAATACACTGTTTGGACCTGAAACTTGGTGTCCTAAAGGCGTATCTGTGAGAATGACCCCCGAAGAAGAGCTAACCCCCCACATAGCATATTTGTACCAAAAAAATGATGCTTTAGTGTCTCCATAGTTTTTTTTTATTTTTTAGCGAATTTCTTATGTAGGGGCTCATTTTTTGCGGGATGAGGTGACAGTTTTATTGGTACCATTTTGTGGGACATACGCCTTTTTGAATGCTTGGTGTTGCACTTTTTGTGATGTAAGGCGACAATGGCTTTTTTTGACACAGTTTTTATTTATTTTTTATGGTGTTTATCGGACAGGGTAGATCATGTGATATTTATAGAGCCAGTCGTTACAGATGCGGCGATACCTAATATGTTTGTTTTTTATTATTTTTTATTTATAAACTCTGGGGAAAGGGGCATTTTTTCTTTTTTACTTGAAACGTTATTTTTTTAAACACTTTTTTTTACTTTCTTTATAAACTTTATTTCTGTCCCACTCTGGGACTTCAACTTTTGGGGGTGTGATCCCCTCTGAGAAATGCATTGCAATACATCTGTATTGTGATGCATTGCCTGTTAGTGTATGACACTGAGTAATACACTAACAGGTAACCTAGGAGACAGGCCTGGGACTGGACAGGTTGCCTAGGAGACAGGCCTGGGGCTGGACAGGTTGCCTAGGAGACAGGCCTGGGGCTGGACAGGTTTCCTAGGAGACTGGGCCTGGAGCTGGATCTCCTGGGCACCCGTAGAAGGCAGGTCCCAATGCTGTGTAAGGCATTGGGCAGCCTCTGCACAGCATCGGGCTGCCTTGTCACCCATTGGGTCCCCACCACAGCAGTGCGGCGACCCGATGGGCTCTCTCACCTGCAGCATACCCCTTCTATGTCGCGGTCAATGCTGAACGTGACATAGAAGGGGTTAATCCACTGACATCGTCTTTTACAGCGATGCTGGCGGAAAAAGCAGGGGCCCGGCTATCGGGGACTGTCGGACCCCTGCAGTGATCGGATGGGACGCGCACTGCTTTAGTGCCCGCCCGATCTCCGAGATGTACCATTACGTCATGATGCTGGAACGCACTGACTTCCATGACGTAATAGTACGTCATGTGTCAGGAAGGGGATAATAATCCTGGCAATATAACAATAACATTTACAAAGACAGGTGCACTCTGCGGTCTGACTAGACCCTCGTCCAGATGTTAAAATTAAGAGTTTAGCCAATATATCCTACTGTGGAGAACATATCGGAGCCTGAGCATTACGCCAAGGTTTCTGAAGTAGCTCAGGACCTAACGCTAAACCTACCTGGGCCGTATGGGCAATACCAGAAGCCAGTGGGCAACTTACAGGAGCGCAAGGTCTGACTCACAGCAAACTCCCAGTAACCTCCAGTATGTGACCATGCATACAGTGGGAGGAGGCCGAGAGCTCTGAGCCCCACCGAGACTGGCGGATACAGCCCGGGCCTCACATGTGCCCCAGTGCTGCCTGTGGGCGAATTACAGGAGCGCAAGGTCCGACTCCCAGCAATCTCCCAGTAACCTCCAGCATGTGACCATGCATACAGTGGGAGGAGGCCAAGAGCGCTGAGCCCCACCGAGACTGGCGGATACAGCCCGGGCCTCACATGTGCCCCAGAATGCTGCCGGTGGATGGAAATAAAGGCACATTCAGACCAGGAGTTTTTACACCTTGTGACGACCACCCGCCAATCCTGTGGTACTATGCCACAGTTGCCATACAGGTCTCGTCCACTAGAGATTTCTGGAGGCGAATCCACTGTGAGCGCAGTAGACGTTTAAGATTGGTTGGTGGGCCCAGACCGGATACAATCACGATTGTACGTACAATTGGTAAAATAAAATTATCGATTTCACGCTGGAATTCAGATGAATTTGCTGCCACCACTTTTCGTATTGAATCGGGGCGAAGAGACCCCGGCTAGCTAATCCTAAAGGGACGAAATGGTTATTCGCAACCTAGCTAACCGATTAACAATTTATAAAATTACTCTGAGGACAGAGCTCTTAGCATAGACCAGATAATCAGGGAACAAGGGCAAAACTGGAACAATTAAATCATTAGTTTTATTTTAAAAATTATACACAAAATCTACAGTAAAACGGACAGATAAATCTACCGGCCGGTCAAACAGATTGGTTGGATGGAAATAGGCAAGAGGTGGAAGGGAACAGAATGTCTGTAAGGTCAGAATTACTGTGGTAGAGTCCAGTAAAAGATAAAGTCTTTGCAAGGAATAATCCAAGATGGCGGGTGCCCGTGTCCAGCGGGTGGTCGTGAGGTTGATTGACTTCAGGGTGAAGAACCAGGACCTGAGTGGGTCTCTGTGTTCTACCCTCTCTGGAGCTGGGAGTGGCTGTGACATGTACAAGCCTAGCCTTGGGTAATTGGAAGAGGGGGCAGAAAATCTGGCAGAACCTTGGCTTTGCCAGTTTCTCTGTACCCGTAGGTCAAATTAAGAAATAAAGTTCATATTTATAATCAGGGCAATTTTACGCATCGTCTGATACCAAATATGACTGGAAGATAATACAGGGTGCCTGAGAGCCGTTATATCTCAGAGCGGGAATTTCCAATTGACCTGCGGATTTCCTGGAAGGTGGCTTAGAAGAACCGAAGCATTTTCTGAAGAGATTGTTCATTTCGTCTTTTCCTAACCCAGGAAATATGAAGGAAAAATATGAAGTCTATGGATTGGAGGTGACCTTAAGGTCATCTTCCTTCTTGTACCAACCAGCTGTGTGAAGAGGATCTGTCCTTTCCTTCTGAAGGTCTGACCAGGTTTAAGCAGTGAGAAAACTCATGCTGTGTTGGGGCCGCTCAGACTAGAGAGAAGGCCCGTCATGATGATATCAGATTGATGGATGTATAACCTGACAGGGGGTCAGTAGGAATCTTTGGCCAGGGTTTGCTAATTAACCTCTGCTCTGTGACCTGTAATGGAACGTTTTAACTCTTTGTGTGCTGGAGAGGGCTCTGGCGATTCTGTGATTTTAGAACATGATGCATTTGCGATTTCTTCGTATTGCCGAGATCGCGAAGCGTCACACACCTCCAAACAATTCTATATACAAACGATAGATTGGCGTGGTATTAAAAAGCAGGAAGTGCTCAACCCCATATGCAGTGGTGCATCTATACTGGGGGGGCAGATCCTGCACTGGTGGTCCGCTGCTAATGGCGATCCTCAGCAAAAATGCATATAATGGAGGATGCCCGCAGCGGACCACAAGTACACATGGTGTATGGTGCTATATCCGCCAGTCTCGGTGGGGCACAGAGCTCTCTGCCTCCTCCCATTGTATGCATGGCTGCATGCTGGAGGTTACTGGGAGATTGCTGGGAGTCGGACCTTGCGCACCTGTAATTCGCCCACTGGCTCCTGGTATTGCCCATACGGCACAGGTAGGTTTAACGTTAGGTCCCGAGCTACTTGAGAAACCTTGGCGCGGTGCTCGGGCTCCGATATGTCCTCCACAGTAGGATATATTGGCTAATCTCTCAATTTTAACATCTGTATGAGGGTCTGTTATTGTTGTATTGTTTATCACATCCACACATTTGCTATCCTGTGTAGGATGACTATTGTGGTACTTGTAGTCCGCTGGGGGCATCCTCCATTGTATGCATTTTTGCTGGGGATCATCATTAGCAGCGGACCACAAGTGCAGGATCTGCCCCCCCCCCCCCCCCCCCGGTATAGATGCACCACTGCATATGGGGTTGAGCACCTCCTGCTTTTTAATACCGCGCCAATTTATAGCTTGTTAATAATCCTGGCACAGCCCTTTGTAGGAGAGACTTTAGCAAGAAAGAGTACAAAGAGGACCAAAACTCCCATCCTTGCCTAAATCCATGCACTTTTGCACTGTATATGGTTGGAACTGTGTTTTGCTATAGTTGGATGTACTACAACTCCCATTTTGTACAACAATAAAGAAAGTCATTCATTCTTCTATTTCTGGCCTGGGTTTCTGACTCCTATACCAGTCTTCACCAGCACATCCCAAAGATTCTCAATGGGGTTCAGGTTTGGACAATCCATGTGTGAAAATGATGTCTTTCTTCCTGAGCCCGATGAATTCTGGCATTGCCATCATGGCGTTTGCCTGTGCCATCAGGGAAGAAAAAAACCTGGTCATTCAGTATATTCAGGTGGTCAACTGACCTCATTGTGTGGGCACATAACGAACCCTAGACCAACTGGGAGGCTCTTATCTATTTGCTTATTTAAATCCAGGTGGTGACCTTTTTTTGGCCAGGCAGTGTAGCCACCTCTTACCTTCCATAACACTGTCCTTGTTTGACCCTCGACTAGCTGTATTGTTGAAGATAACTCCGACAGACATCCTGTCTAGAGTTGAGCGAATCAAAGTTAAAGGGGTATTCTCATCTTCCCTTTTCATACTTACCTCTTCAGTCTTCTGCGCAAGCGCGGCCCGGCAGGATTCGACGGGAGAGGTGTCCGTAACCAGGGGAGACCAAAGACAACATCCGGTAAGAGGTGACTTATTTTCTAAAAAAAGGGGTGGGAATTAGGTAATAAAATGTATTTAGAAAAATGATCACTGTCAAATCATTAACAGATTTAACAGTGATCATTAAGATGAGAATAGCCCTTTAACGAAGTGAAATTCGATCCGAATTTCAGGAAAAATTCAATCAATCACAAAGTCGAATTTCCTTGCGCTTTGTGGTAACAAATCGGATATTTTCTACAATGGCTGCTGCACATGTTGGAAAAAGGAAGTTAGAAGCCCAGGAACTAGGGATTACCCACAATGCCGTGCAGCCAGCCAATCGGCAGATAGCCAGTGTTAGATATCTTACACTCCAGCTGAGTAAATCCGTACAGCGACTCCCGAAATCCAAGTAAATCCGAAGGTGTTGTGAATATATAGCTCTCAATCCACCCAAACAGGAGCCAAGACTTCAGGAAGGGGTAAAACGATCCCCTTTATTGATGGCCACAGCTCAGCCTTTTATGCAGGTCCTCCAGCAGGGGTTACTCCCACGGGGCCACACAAAATACAGTGACCAATCAATATACAGTAAGATATAACACACTCCCACATGAACAGTAAAATCCCTCCTCTCTACTCTGGAGATAATTGGATAAAGGGGCCGGACGTAGTTCCATGCGGTCGACGACCAAGCCCATTGTGTTTGCTAAATGTATCATAGGCAACATCCATTGTGTTTGTCAATTGCGTCACAGGCAATGCCCATTGTGTTCACTAACTGTATCACAGGCAGAGGGGTGGTTTGTGTACATTTAAAGGGGGAAATAGGGCTAACTACACGAACAGCAGATGAAATACAAAAGGTTGGGCATTCCTAAAACAGGATTTTGTCACAGCCAGCCCCTGTGATGTCGCAGCCCTATGAAAAGCCTCATCCTGCCCGATCTCTTCATTTTCCAGTGAACTAAGTGCAGGGAGAGGCGTTAAAGGCACCAGGGACAGTGTTTAGGAAAGACTGTATTCACCAAAAATTACTATTGAGTAGTTCAGGGAAAGTTTATTCATAGTGTAGGGATATAATAGGGAGGCATTAGCCACACTATAGGGAGAGCTTAGAGATAGTCTAGGAATATAATAAGGAGACTTTATCTACACTATAGGGAGAGAGCAGGGACAGCTTAGAGATAGTGTAGGGATATAATATGGAGACATTATCCACACTATAGGGAGAGAGCAGGGACAGCTTAGAGATAGTGTAGGGATATAATATGGAGACATTATCCACACTATAGGAAGAGTGCAGGGACAGCTTAGAGATAGTGTAGGAATATAATAGGGAGGCTTTATTCACATTATAGGGAGAGAGCAGGGACAGCTTAGAGACAGTTTCGGTAGATAATAAGGAGGCTTTATTCACACTATAGGGAGAAAGCAGGGACAGCTTAGAGATAGTGTAGGGATATAATAGGGAAGCTTTATCCACACTATAGGGAGAAAGCAGGGACAGCTTAGAGATAGTGTAGAGATATAATAGGGAGGCTTTATCCACACTATAAGGAGAGAGCAGGGGCAGCTTAGAGATAGTGTAGGGATATAATAGGGAGGCTTTATCCACACTATAGGGAGAAAGCAGGGACAGCTTAGAGATAGTGTAGGGATATAATAGGGAGGCTTTATCCACACTATAGGGAGAAAGCATGGACAGCTTAGAGATAGTGTAGGGATATAATAGGGAGGCTTTATCCACACTATAGGGAGAAAGTAGGGACAGCTTAGAGATAGTATAGGGAGATAATAAGGAGGCTTTATCCACACTATAGGGAGAGTGCATGGACAGCTTAGAGATAGTGTAGGGATATAATAGGGAAACTTTATCCACACTATAGGAAGAGAGCAGGGGCAGCTTAGAGATAGTGTAGGGATATAATAGGGAAGCTTTATCCACACTATAGGGAGAAAGCAGGGACAGCTTAGAGATAGTGTAGGGATATAATAGGGAGATGTTATCCACACTATCGGGAAAGAGCAGGGACAGCTTAGAGATAGTGTAGGGATATAATACGGAGGATTTATCCACACTATAGGGAGAGAGCAGGGACAGCTTAGAGATAGTGTAGGAATATAATAGGGAGGCTTTATCCACACTATAGAAAGAGAGCAGGGACAGCTTAGAGATAGTGTCGGGAGATAATAAGGAGGCTTTATCCACACTATAGGGACAGCAGAGACAGCTTAGAGATACTGTAGGGATATAGGGAGGCTTTATCCACACTATAGGGAGAAAGCAGGGACAGCTTACATATAGTGTAGGGATATAATAGGGAAGCTTTATCCACACTATAGAAAGAGAGCAGGGACAGCTTAGAGATAATGTAGGGCTATAATAGGGAGGCTTTATCTACACTATAGGGAGAGAGCAGGGACAGCTTAGAGATAGTATAGGGATATAATATGGAGGCTTTATCTACACTATAGGGATAGAGCAGGGACAGCTTAGAGATAGTGTAGGGATATAATAGGGAGGCTTTATCCACACTATAGAAAGAGAGCAGGGACAGCTTAGCGATAGTGTCGGGAGATAATAAGGAGGCTTTATCCACACTATAGGGACAGCAGAGACAGCTTAGAGATACTGTAGGGATATAGGGAGGCTTTATCCACACTATAGGGAGAAAGCAGGGACAGCTTACATATAGTGTAGGGATATAATAGGGAAGCTTTATCCACACTATAGAAAGAGAGCAGGGACAGCTTAGAGATAGTATAGGGATATAATAGGGAGGCTTTATCTACACTATAGGGAGAAAGCAGGGACAGCTTAGAGATAGTATAGGGATATAATAGGGAGGCTTTATCTACACTATAGGGATAGAGCAGGGACAGCTTAGAGATAGTATAGGGATATAATAGGGAGGCTTTATCCACACTATAGGGAGAGTGCAGGGACAGCTTAGAGATAGTATAGGGATATAATAGGGAGGCTTTATCTACACTATAGGGATAGAGCAGGGACAGCTTAGAGATAGTATAGGGATATAATAGGGAGGCTTTATCCACACTATAGGGAGAGAACAAGGGCCAATAGAAAAGTGTAAAGCTTGGCTAATAGGAGCTATTCTATTACACCTTGCTACACTAATTGGGGTTAAGAAGTGTTCTAATACTACTGATTTTAGGTTGTTTGCATACTTTAATACATAAGTAACTCCATTCATCCTTGATTCTGTTATTGCGGTGAAAATGCGGTCTGATACTACAAATTATTTTTTTTTTTTTTTTTTGGGGGGGGGGGGAACGTTCTTTTATATATAACTCAATCCGTTAATCCTTGATTAAGAAGAAAAACCTCGGTTCCCCCACAAAACTTACCTCTTTCCTCACAGCAGCATCGATCCAAGATGGCCCCCGGCACATGCAGGAGGGAGCACAGACACCAATGAACTCCAGCAACAAGCGCACCACGAGGCAGCAGGTCCATGAGGAGCTGGTAGGACATGTGAGTGGGAGGTCTGCCCAAAGCTCTCCAGCAGGGGCAAAGTCTGACTTTACCATGAGCCCTAACACAAGCTCTGAACATGATAGGATCACCCTGTCTGCTATGCAAGATTTAATGGCAGACCTGAAAAGTTCTATACACTCCCTAGTGGATTCTTATAATGAGGCACAGGATAAGGTTGCTGCCATGAAACTGAAATCAGCAGACCTTGAGGATAGGTCTAGAATAATCCCCGAAGACATTAAAGAGGACTCTCTCCAGGATTATCTGATAGATCTCTTTACATCAATCCTGCCGGACACCCCAGAGAGGGATTTACTTATAGATAGGAGTCCCTAAACCCAAATCTATGCCGACCAGCACGCCGAGGGATGTACTAGCTCGCCTTCATTTCTTCCATTTTAAAAACCAGCTTTTCAGGGAAGCAGTAAGAAATAAAAGACGTTCCTGAGCGTTTTAAACAAGTTCCTTTCTATTCTGATCTCTCTCCAGCACCTCCAGGCAGGAGGAGGGAGTCTACTAAATATACCACAATCCTGGGAGCTTAGAATCCCATATCGCTGGCGCTTCCCAGTGAAACTTATTAGGGTTAGAAATGGCACTAACTTTATTTTACTTTCTCCATTTCAAGCTGCAAACCTTCTGGAGAGGTGATGCTTCCTCCAGCCACAAGAGGGAGCCAGGTCTCCAGGGAAACAGAAGACACCCACACTGACCCAAGAATGGACTGTGATGACCTCCATAGGTGCCAACCATGTAAGGTACCTCACCTGCCTACGCCATTCTACATTGGGTCTGCTTTCCTCCACTCTTGACCCATCGATATACCTCGACACACAAATGTTATAGTCCTTGGCTTTCTCTACTTCTGAGATTTACCCATATACGAGCTGTTGGCGTCTGTTGGGACATCCAGTAAGTCATGTCTTGGCGGTGGCTGTTGGGACATCCAGTAAGTCATGTCTTGGCGGTGGCTGTTGGGACATCCAGTAAGTCATGTCTTGGCGGTGGCTGTTGGGACATCCAGTAAGTCATGTCTTGGCGGTGGCTGTTGGGACATCCAGTAAGTCATGTCTTGGCGGTGGCTGTTGGGACATCCAGTAAGTCATGTCTTGGCGGTGGCTGTTGGGACATCCAGTAAGTCATGTCTTGGCGGTGGCTGTTGGGACATCCAGTAAGTCATGTCTTGGTGGTGGCTGTTGGGACATCCAGTAAGTCATGTCTTGGCGGTGGCTGTTGGGACATCCAGTAAGTCATGTCTTGGCGGTGGCTGTTGGGACATCCAGTAAGTCATGTCTTGGCGGTGGCTGTTGGGACATCCAGTAAGTCATGTCTTGGCGGTGGCTGTTGGGACATCCAGTAAGTCATGTCTTGGCGGTGGCTGTTGGGACATCCAGTAAGTCATGTCTTGGTGGTGGCTGTTGGGACATCCAGTAAGTCATGTCTTGGTGGTGGCTGTTGGGACATCCAGTAAGTCATGTCTTGGCGGTGGCTGTTGGACGTCTGCTGTTAGATAAAATTCTGATTTTTCGCCACATATTTTTTTTTGTTTCTGCTATTTTTGTTCTTCATTTTCTCAGCGGATGTAGTTGTTTTTACATCGCGAACTGGATCTCCCGCTCTCTCTCCAACCCTACACATGGCAAACTGGGTTTGGCGATCTACTACAGACTGTATGGTTTCTTAAAAGTTTTACTTTCCTTGTTTATTCCGTTTTTATTAGGCAGACTCGTCACTTCCCGCTTCTGATTTACTGACGCATCTTTGCACTCTATTGTTCTATGTAGCCTTGTACATTTAATATGGCATTACAGGGGTTAATGGGCGCATTCTTAGGTACCTGATATGGCATTAAAGATCTCATCCCTAAATGTCAAAGGGTTGAACAGTCCTTTTAAAAGGAAAGAAGTATCTCACTTACCTTGTGACATTCTCGGTGCCCAGGAAACTCATTTATTGCCTAAAGATAGTTTCCGGATTCAAAATAGGCGCTTTCCTCATAGTTTTCACTCCCACCCTGAAAAGAAAAAATCGGGGGTGATGCTCGCCATTAACGATACGGTCTCCTACTACTACAGACAGCCAAGGCGTTCTCATTGTCTGTTCTCACGATGGCATCCATACATGCACCTAATAAATCACAGCTTCACTTCCGTCACCGCTTCTTCAACAAACTGACTCCAATCAGGCTACGTTCACACTAGCGGTTTTCTTCTCCAGCACTGAGTTCCGTCACAGGGGCTGAATACCGGAAAAGAACTGATCAGGCAAATCCCCGTGCATTCTGAATGGAGAGCGATCCGTCCAGGATGCATCAGGACGTCTTCAGTTCAGTCATTTTGACGTTTTAGGATGGTGGTAATACCGCAGCGTGCTACGGTTTTCTCTTCAGCCAAAAAACTGAACACGTGCTGGAATGCCGGATCCGGCATTAATTTCTATTGAAGTGCATTAGTGCCGGGTTCCGCCTATTGCCGCATAGACGGATCCGGATTTCTAGTCTGCGCCTGCGCAGGGAGATAGCAGGAGCTGGTGTCGGAAACTTCCTATTTGTCTCTTCAGCTCCGGCCTGCGGGGAGAGGGAAGGACGCCATTGCAGGGGAGTATAAAGCTGTTGTTTTTTTGTTTGAAATAATAGAAAAATTAAATATAAGCAGCTCCTATGTAAATAGCTGTATGTTATAAGTACATAGGTGATGCTAGGAGTAGGAGTACCTAGGACTACTACTCCTGGCATCACCTATGTACTTATGCTACCTGCAGTCCCTATCTAGTTTTGCACAGGGAATGCAGGTAGTAAGAGTACATAGTGGATGGTAAGAGTTATAGTCCTAGGTACTGCTACTCCTAGCTTCCACAATGTACTTATACTACTAGTAGTATGAAGTACAAGATTATGTCTACTACTTATTATATTAATTTTGTAGAAAAAAAAAAATATTACCAATAAAAGAAGAGCACGCTAGTGACATGGCCACCCGCCAGACAGACAGACAAAGCATTCTGCCGTATTTTTTTGAAAAAAAAAAGTCAATTGAGTAATATTTTCATGGGTCTGTCATCTTTTGTAAAGTGCAAATATTAAATTATTCATTTATTTTTCTATAGGCACATCTTCTTCAGGTGAGGCCGGGAGCTCTCCTCCTCCTCGTAGACATGATACGGTATGTCGAGTTTGGTAGCGTTCCCAAATTTATTTTTGTGTCAGTATTCTAATTTTATTTTATTTTTTTCTCTATCATTTTAATTGTAACAGGTTCTCTTTTCAGGGGTTATCAGAGCCTTGAAATTCCCCCCATATGCCGAGCAACTCACACTGATTCTACTTACCTGGCTCCCCACGTCGCTCCTGATCTCCACACAACCGCACAGCAAACATGCCGAGAGGCGGCCGGAATAAAACTACGACATGTCATAGGCTAAACCTAAGGGCATTGTCTGGTAGTTACCCTTTAACCCCTATACAGGGATCTGCACTTTGCTGCGGGGAACCAACCAGGCTGCTACCTCCTAGGGGTGGTTATGATGTAATTGACAGGTAACCCATGGGGTCAGGGACACTGGTGCAAAGCACCAAAAACTCAGACAACATGTGTAATCTGAACACAGTCCAAGATCAGGGCAGGCTAAGTGTGTGTATTCCAGATAGCAATTCCAAGGTCGGGGCAGGCTGAGTAGTCCAGGCAGCGGTTCCAAGGTTGGGGTAGGCTGAGTAGTTCAGGCAGTGGTTCCAAGGTCGGGGCAGGCTGAGTTGTCCAGGAAGTGGTTCCAAGGTTGGGGTAGGCTGAGTAGTCCAGGCAGTGGTTCCAAGGTCGGGGCAGGCTGAGTAGTCCAGGAAGCGGTTCCAAGGTCGGGGCAGGCTGAGTAGTCCAGGCAGCGGTTCCAAGGTCGAGGCAGGCTGAGTAGTCCAGGCAGCGGTTCCAAGGTCAGGGCAGGCTGAGTAGTCCAGGCAGCGGTTCCAAGGTCGGGGCAGGCTGAGTAGTCCAGATAGCAATTCCAAGGTCGGGGCAGGCTGAGTAGTCCAGGCAGCGGTTCCAAGGTCAGGGCAGGCTGAGTAGTCCAGGCAGCGGTTCCAAGGTCGGGGCAGGCTGAGTAGTCCAGGCAGCGGTTCCAAGGTCAGGGCAGGCTGAGTAGTCCAGGCAGCGGTTCCAAGGTCGGGGCAGGCTGAGTAGTCCAGGAAGCGGTTCCAAGGTCGGGGCAGGCTGAGTAGTCCAGATAGCAATTCCAAGGTCGGGGCAGGCTGATTAGTCCAGGCAGCGGTTCCAAGGTCGGGGCAGGCTGAGTAGTCCAGGCAGCGGTTCCAAGGTTGGGGCAGGCTGAGTAGTCCAGGCAGCGGTTCCAAGGTTGGGGCAGGCTGAGTAGTCCAGGCAGCGGTTCCAAGGTCGGGGCATGCTGGGTAGTCCAGGCAGCGGTTCCAAGTTTGGGGCAGGCTGAGTAGTCCAGGAAGCGGTTCCAAGGTCAGGGCAGGCTGAGTAGTCCAGATAGCAATTCCAAGGTCGGGCAGGCTGAGTAGTCCAGGAAGCGGTTCCAAGGTCGGGGCAGGCTGAGTAGTCCAGGCAGCGGTTCCAAGGTCAGGGAAGGCTGAGTAGTCCAGGCAGCGGTTCCAAGGTCGGGGCAGGCAGAGTAGTCCAGGAAGCGGTTCCAAGGACGGGGCAGGCTGAGTAGTCCAGATAGCAATTCCAAGGTCGGGGCAGGCTGATTAGTCCAGGAAGCGGTTCCAAGGTCGGGGCAGGCTCAGTAGTCCAGGCAGCGGTTCCAAGGTCAGGGAAGGCTGAGTAGTCCAGGCAGCGGTTCCAAGGTCGGGGCAGGCTGAGTAGTCCAGGAAGCGGTTCCAAGGACGGGGCAGGCTGAGTAGTCCAGATAGCAATTCCAAGGTCGGGGCAGGCTGATTAGTCCAGGAAGCGGTTCCAAGGTCGGGGCAGGCTGAGTAGTCCAGGCAGCGGTTCCAAGGTCGTGGCAGGCTGAGTAGTCCATTCAGCGGTTCCAAGGTTGGGGCAGGCTGAGTAGTCCAGGCAGCGGTTCCAAGGTCGGGGCAGGCTGGGTAGTCCAGGCAGCGGTTCCAAGGTTGGGGCAGGCTGAGTAGTCCAGGAAGCGGTTCAAAGGTCGGGGCAGGCTGAGTAGTCCAGGAAGCGGTTCCAAGGTCGGGGCAGGCTGAGTAGTCCAGGAAGCGGTTCCAAGGTCAGGGCAGGCTGAGTAGTCCAGGAAGCGGTTCCAAGGTCGGGGCAGGCTGAGTAGTCCAGGAAGCGGTTCCAAGGTCGGGGCAGGCTGAGTAGTCCAGGAAGCGGTTCCAAGGTCGGGGCAGGCTGAGTAGTCCAGGCAGCGGTTCCAAGGTTGGGGCAAGCAGCAAGGAGCTGAATCGGTAGCCAGATAAGAGATCACCTTCGTTGGTTACTAGGTGAGGAGGTGGAACCATAGTCCAGCTAAATAGGAAGGCTGATCAGCGACTAAACCAGCAGCTGGACAGGGGCAGGAGGTGAGGATTAACTCTCAGACTGCTGAAAGAGTTAGTTCACTGACCAAGGAGAGAAGAGTGACGCCCGCACAGGACAGCGACGGGCACAGAGCGCTGGCATGACACTCTGTTCCTGCCAATCATTGCCAACCATTTCCTCCTCTGACTGGCATGAACAGACAAATACATGACAATATACAATAAAACTTGCACTCGGGGTTACTGCACTTGGATTTGTTGAACGGTTGATCCATGTGGGACTTCCTTGCTAGGTTTTCAACTTTTCAAAAATTGTCAGGCTGCTTAAGGCATAGACTGCTGCATGGACTTCCCTGTGGAAACAATGGGAGGTGGATTGTAAGCAGGTTCTATGTGGATTTCAGTGTGGAATATGCACCACAAATAGACATAGCACATTTCCAGTCTGCTTGTAACAGGTTGAAATGGAGGGACTGTCCCGAGGAACAGGCAGGATCGGCGTCAGAACCTGGAAGAGTTGGCTCCTGGAACCACAAACCACAGTGTAGATCGCACTGCCAAAGCCGCCATGATGAGTTGAGGAGAGGAAGCGTTCAGGCCCAGGATGTGAAGCCAGGACCTTCAACCAGAACAGGAATAAAATGAAATAAAATGAGTCACTGGGTTTTAACGGTACTTGCGCTGCTGGTTTCCCGAAATGAAGTGGGTTCTTCACAAATGCAAAGTGTTAATGTGGTGGGACCGCGCTGCTCCTTGTTCACACAAGGCGTTTTTCCAGGAATGCAGGTAATCACTTTCTCTGGCTCAATCGTCATATAGACGAAACCGCAGCACTCTCCTGTCTTCAATTCAGTGGAATTTATTTCACCAGCAAAAAAATGTGACGTTTCGACCGTAAAGGTCTTTCTCAAGCCATTCTCTGGCTCAAGACAGACACCCTTTAGTTGGATGTGGAATAAATTCATCATGAAGTTGATCCCACAAAACACGGCTTGTCTCCTTCACAATAATGGAAACCGTCGATATGCCAAGGCGAAATTGGAAATGGAGTGAGCTAAAACTTTCTCCACTTGCAAGAAACCTAGAAAAAAAATACATTTTTATTTAATTTTTTTTTTTATAATATACAAGGTATATCAATCAAGACACAATTCTATGGGACGTTTTATTAATATTTATCAAGATTTTTTATGTAGACAATAATAATGTAAAAAATAAAAGGATAAAGGTTTCTTCTCCATGGTGACCGATATTGATCACAGTTCATTTGACATCGTTTGACCATTATTTGGATTTAAGCATAATTTATCCACTCTCTACAATGATCACAGGAAATAAATATATATATTTTTTTTATAGTTTTACACTACCAAGGAGCAGCTTTAAATTTTTTTGACAGAATTGGTACTATATATAATATTTATCTACTTTACCTTATGGTCAACAACAGGCGTTCTGCTGGGGAAACACTGCGGCGGAAAGCGGTGTCTTGTCTTTGAATGTGAGGTGACACCCGTTGTAAGAGATCATCAAAACTTTCTACCGTCATCCGTAAGTAATTTATTTTTTTTTTTTTTTATTTGTATTTTTATTTTACAGACAATATAAAAGCAAATTTCCAATCAGATATACTATAATAGCGCACATTAGACAGTGTATCGTCTCCATGCCATATATCGGACACATACAACAAAACAATCTGTGACCAGAGGAGTCAGCTCTAATACCAGTACATAGGCATGGGATCCACAACCCAAAAAAAAACCACACAAGAATAAAAAAAAAAAAACCATAAACCCAACCCCCCTCCGCCCCGCCCCCTCACCCCCCACCCGTTTCCACCCGGCTTGGTGCGGCCGCCGCGAGGGGCGGCGGAGTATTCCTGCCCCCCTCATAAGGATTTTCCGTAAGTAATTAAAAAATTTGTCAGGATAATTCCTCAATTCGGGAAACAGAGTTTCAAAAACTCCCCTTCTTATTCTTGCAGAGGTTATTGGATGCACCCAATAGCGACGCTTTCTACGTCGTCTGTCTCGAAGACGTCTTCTCCAGCGCGAAACCAGAATTAGAGCCTGAAATCCAAAACTAATATGGTCCGGCATCATCTTTACACTCTGCAGAAGGAACTTCTGAGTGGTAAGTGACCTTCGGTTTTCTTTTATAGCCACTTGTAGTGTTTGCTTACCAGATTGCATCTTTTTATCTCTGAAATTTGAATAATGGATCCGTCCTTCCGTTTACAAACGGAAGGAAACGGAACAGACGGATCCGCTATTACGACGGATCCGGCAGACGGATCCGTCGAAAAGTGTATGTCGGATGCAACAGAATGACGGATCCGGCATGAAATACTATTGCCGAAACGACGGATCCGTTGCATGAAAAATATCCGGTAATGTTGACTTTGACGGATCCGGCAGGCAATTCCGGCGACGGAACTGCTTGCCGGATCACTCTGCCGCAAGTGTGAAAGTAGCCTAAGAAACTACACCCCTCAAGGTATTCAAAACTGATTTTACAAACTTTGTTAACCCTTTAGGTGTTCCACAAGAGTTATTGGCAAATGGAGATGAAATTTGAGAATTTAAATTTTTGGGCAAATTTTCTATTTTAATCAATTTTTTCCAGTAACAAAATGCTATATTTATTGCCCCGATTCTCTAGTTTGCAGAAACACCCCATATGTGGCTGTAAACTAATGTACGGGCACACGGCAGGGCGTAGAGGGAAAGGTGCGCCGTATGGTTTTGGAAGGCAGATTTTGCTGGACTGGTTTTTTTGACACCATGTCCCATTTGAAGCCCCCCTGATGCACCCCTAGAGTAGAAACTCCATACAAGTGACCCCATTTAAGAAACTACACCCTCAAGGTATTCAAAACAGATTTTACAAACTTTGTTAACCCTTTAGGTGTTCCACAAGATTTAATGAAAAATAGCGATACAATTTCAAAATTTCACTTTTTGGGCAAATTTTCAATTTTAATATTTTTTTTTCCAGTTACAAAGCAAGGGTTAACAGCCAAACAAAACTCATTATTTATGGCTCTGATTCTGTAGTTTACAGAAACTCCCCATATGTGGTCGTAAACTGCTGTACGGGCACACGGCAGGGCGCAGAAGGAAAGGAAGGCAGATTTTGCTTTTTTTTTTTTTTTTTTGACACAATGTCCCATTTGAAGCCCCCCTGATGCACCCCTAGAGTAGAAACTCCAAAAAATGTACCCCATTTTAGAAACTACGGGATAGGGTGGCAGTATTGTTGGTACTAGTTTAGGGTACATATGATTTTTGGTTGCTCTATATTACACTTTTTGTGAGGCAAGATAACAAGAAATAGCTGTTTTGGCACCGTTTTTATTTTTTGTTATTTTCAACATTCATCTGACAGGTTAGATCATGTGGTATTTTTATAGAGCAGGTTGTCACGGATGCGGCGATACCTAATATGTATACAATTTTTTTATTTATGTAAGTTTTACACAATGATTTCATTTTTGAAACAAAAAAAATAAAGTTTTAGTGTCTCCATATTCTGAGAGCCATAGTTTTTTCAGTTTTTGGTTGATTATCTTGGGTAGGGTATGATTTTTGCGGGATGAGATGACGGTTTGATTGACACTATTTTGGGGTTCGTTTGACTTTTTGATCGCTTGCTATTACACTTTTTGTGAAGTAAGGTGACAAAAAATTGCTTTTTACACCGTTTTTATTTTTTATTTTTTTAACGGTATTCACCTGAGGGGTTAGGTCATTTGATATTTTTATATAACAGGTTATTATGAACGCGGCGATACCTAATATGTATACAATTTTTTTATTTATGTAAGTTTTACACAATTATTTCATAAAAAAAAAAAAAAATCAAGTTTTAGTGTCTCCATATTCTGAGAGCCATAGTCTTTTCAGTTTTTGGGCGATTATCTTAGGTAGGGTCCCATTTTTTGCGGGGTGAGGTGAAGGTTTGATTGGTACTATTTTGGCGTACATACGACTTTTTTGATCACTTTTATTACCTTTTTTGGGAAGTAAGGTGGGCAAAATTTCAATTTCATCATAGTTTTTTCTTTTTTCTTTTTATGGCGTTCACTGTTCGGGTAAAATAACATGACCGTTTTATAGATCAGGTTGTTACGGACGCGGTGATATATAACATGTGTAGGTAATTTTATTTTTTTCATTTTTAATCAGTGATAAATGTGTTTTTTGATTTTTACATTTTTTTCACATTTTTTTTACCCAGACCCACTTGGTTCTTGAAGATCCAGCGGGTCTGATGTCTGTATAATACAGTACAGTACAATATATAGTGTACTGTACTGTATTTTACTTACACTTTGTCTGAACAGATCTATGCCTTTAGCACAGATCTGTTCAGCACCATGGACAGCAGGATGAGTGAGAAGGCGTCCTGTTGCCATGGGAACCTTCCCCGTCTGCCACAACTTTGCAGACGGGGAAGGGTAAGGAGGGGGCTGTCTGGGGGCTCTCTCTCTCTCCATCGGGGGGCTGCAAAGGCACAGCAGCCCCCCGATGGGAGAGGGAGGGTGCCCCCTCTTACTGTTCACCTTTTCCATACCGCGGTCCGTACGGACCGGGGCATGGAAAGGGTTAAACGGCTGACATCGCATCACAGATGTCAGCCGCTTATACCAGGGTGTCAGCAATATACCCACTTGCCACCAACGATTATTCAAAGGGAGGCGGGCGGGGATCACGATCCCGCCTGCCGCACCGTCCGCACCACCCGCAACCCTCCCCCTGCACCTCACTTTCGGATAAAATGGGGTGCAGGGGGGGGAGATAAATTTATATTTTAGGAATACTAAAGTTTCTGATCTCAGAAACTGCAGAAAGTGCAGCAAACCGCAGGTCTGAATTGACCTGCAGTTTGCTGCGATCGCCGACATGGGGGGGTCACAGGACCCCCCCGCACATTTGCCCCAGGTGCCTGCTCAATGATTTGAGCAGGCACCAGGTGGCGATCACAGCCAGCCGCACGGCAGTGATCGAAAATACACAGGGCGTACATGTACGCCCTGTGTCCTTAAGTACCAGGACATAAGGGCGTAGCCCTATGTCCTGAAGGGGTTAAGGTGACAGCCACCCCCCAAGAATTATATAAAGCAAACTTCCCACCTCTCCTACAATCGCTCCAACCGGAGCTTAACCATATGGCCAAATCAGTTATCCTGGTTGGGACGTATTGCAGCGTTTCATACACTCCCTAAGCGATTATATCTATTCCGTACTGTCCCCATCCCAGTGCCGGTGTCCTTTTTTAATTTAGCCAATAAAATGTTAAACGCCTTCATTTGGAATAAGACCGAGAGTAGCGAGGAGTATCATGTATGGACATAAAAGAACCGAGGATTAGGCCTGCCCAATATATATGACTACTTTCTAGCTTCTAGAATCAATCAACTAAAGGAGCGGTGGAAGGAAGAAACGGAGAAACACTGGGGGCACATTGAGCGGTCACAAATCCCAGGTCGTAACTTGCGGGCCCTTCTCATGGCCGCATCGCATGACCGTTATTTGGGCATTTAACCTGCATATTATGTCTCCACCTCTCTGGCTTCATGGAAAACATACCACGACAAAGGTCGAGACACACCTATATCATTGGCGCATCTCGCCCATATTGAATCTCTGGGGGGGAGAGATAGCGGTAGTAGAACGGTTGCTGACCTTGTGTCAGGGTCAGGCTTAAAACGGTTTGACACGGTTATGCGGACCTTTCATATTTCCCCTACAGAAGCCTTCTCATATCTTAGCATAAAACGTATATTGGGGAATAACCCGTCCTTCAGACTTAAAGGTCACACTCGGCTCTTAATCAGATGGTCTGCAGCGAATGCCGTATACACAGGGATCAGATTCCTATATATGTATTTAGGTGACAAGGACAGCTCCACTCCTAGCATGGGAGGCTCAACCCTTCAATGCTCTTCACACCTGGAAGCCTACATCCAAACTACACGTAGGTGGTATTATACCCCGGTTAGACTACGCGCGATTTCCCCAAACACGAGCGTACAATGCTGGAGAGGATGTGGTTGTGAGGGGACATTGTTACACTTTCTTTGGTCTTGCCCGGAGATTTATGCTCTTTGGATCCAGGTATTCGCCAGGATCTCTGGGATTGCTGGTTACCAGATTTCTCCGGACCCAGCTCTTGCTTTATTATTAATAGATCTCGATAAAATCCCATTTAGATTCAGGGTCATTACACGCCACCTATTGATTGCCACCAAGCTAGCCCCCACAAGGAATTGGCAAAGCGATCTCATTCCTGATATACAGGAGATGACCAGAATGGTAGATACGACGAGATCCTATGAAGATATGTTAGCACATCAGGCATTCCAAGGGACTCGCCATATTCAATCATGGAGGGGTCTGGGCCCAGCGGTTCCGGAGAGACTGGCGATGGGATGAATTCCAGATGGGAGTAAAAGTGTGAGGTTTTGATCAGTCTAATTCCGATGGTTTGGGCAGAAGTCCAGCGTCTCTATTGATTACATGTATCTTAGTGGTGATTTGAAGACATGACCTTGATGATGATTTGTGTTAATTTACTGTATTGGTACATTTTGCTATGTCCTATAACATGGCAGTTCTGCGGGTTTTGTTTATACATTTTGAAAGAAATACTGGAGATATAATGTATCCGTGTAACATGAGCATTTACTCTGACAATACAAATCTATTGAAAGTAAAGATGCGCTGATTTAAAGTAAACCGCCCGCATAGCAACGAATCGCCCGAATATTCGATAACGGGATTTGTCATCAATGAATCCCGTTATAGAATATTATCGATAACTTTGATTAATTGTTGCAGCCCTATAAATAATATATCCAAATGGTTTAGCCCCCCCCCCCCCCAAATCAAAAATAATCAATTATGTCTGAACCTAAATCTGTTTATTAATGAGAAATACCGGTTTGTCCCTCATTTGTGAAATTCCATGAAATCTTGCCCATTTATCAGATCCAACTGCATCTCGTCTTTCCACACATTTAATGAGATGTATCCTTTCTAATAAACCCTCTAATATAAGAACAGAACGCTTCCGATTCCTGGCCAGATAAGTCACTGGCTGCCGGGATTTGCTGCATCAGATTATTAATTCTAAGTACATTCCCAGTAGAGACACTTCAGGGGACAAGGTGACTCGTATTCCGACCACTATCACAGCATCTCTGAAACTTCCACCATGAACCGACCTCCTACATCACAATCCCACCACTTTAAGGTCCTTCCTCACTACACCCTCTATAACATCATTATTATTTGTATTATAAATCCCGGCTATTCTGCCTGATGTGTTTGGATAGAGAATTCCAGATCAGGGGAGAAGCACGGAGAAATCTTGTGGTCGATTGTGTGAAGAACAGATGAGAGGAGAACAGAGGAGGAAGTCCTGTGTGGATCTGAGATTACGTGTGGGGATGTATCGAGAAAGCAGGTCAGAGATGTGCCGAGGGGACAGGTTGTAGACTTATTTGCAGCTGTAAGTATTTAAAACTGAATTTGCTGGGCAATTGGGAGCCAGTGGAGGGATTGGCAGAGGAGAAACGAGGTGGATTAACCTGGCAGCGGAGTTGAGAATAGATTGGAGTGGAGCGAGAGGGCTGGATGGGAGGCCACACAGGAGGATGTTGCAGTAGTCCAGGCGGGAGATGACAAGGGCATGCACTAGTATTTTAGTTGACTCAGGGGTGAGGAAGGTGCGAATACGAGAGATGTTCTTAAGCTGGAAACGGCAGGTGGAGGTGAGGGTTTGGACAGGGCAGAATCCAATGTTACCCCAGGCAGCGGACCTGTGAGACTGGAGACAGTGTTGTGCTATTAACTGTGATGGACACGTTAGGTAGGGGAACGAGGGACATGGGGGAAAGACAATGAATTCAGTTTTCTCCATATTGAGTTTTAGGAAGCGAGAGGAGAAGAATGAAGATATTGCTGAAAGACCTGCTGGTATTCTGGATAGGAGGGAAGCAACATCTGGGCCAGAGAGGTAGATTGGAGTGTCGTGAGCACTGAGGTGGTATTGGAAGCCATGGGACTCTATGAGCTGTCCCAGACCGAATGTATAAATGGAGAAAAGTAGGGGACCCAAAATAGAGCCTTGAGGGACACCAGCTGAGAGGGGGCGTGATGAGGAGGTAGTGTATGAATGGGAAACGCTGAAGGTTCTGTTTGTGAGGTATGAGCAGGGGTGCACGGCCAATACGGCGAGGTGAGGCCATTGCCTCAGGCAGCATCTGGTAGGAACAAGTAGGGGGCAGCAGAAAAGGCCTTTGGCAATGAGTGATGTAATTGCGGAAGCATTCATCTCTGCATATTCAACTGTATCACTATATTAACCAGTATGTTTTGTAGTATTATATGTAAAGTTTGCCTTTGACAGTAAGGCTGGAGGGATAGGGTTAGGTTGAGAATTTGGCCTCATACCCAGGTGCATGCCTGGGTATGAGGAGATCCAGGAGAGGCCCAGATACCGAGGGAAGAGAGGATTAGTAGGAGGAGAGAGTGGTCAACAGTGTCGAAGGCAGAGGAAAGGTCAAGAAGGAGGAGCACGGAGTAGTGACGTGTAGCTTTGGCAGCTAACAGATTGTTGGCGACCTTGGTTAAGGCAGTTTCAGTGCAGTGATTGGGTCTGAAGCCAGATTGCATCTGATCAAAAAGTGAGTGGGATGAAAGGTGAGAGGACAATTCGAGGACATGTTGTTCTAGGAGTTTGGATGCAAATAGAAGCAGTGAAATGGGATGAAAGCTGGATGAAGAGGATGGGTCCAGGGAAGGCTTCATGAGTATGGGTGTGAGGGTTGCATGTTTAAAAGAGGAAGGGACGATGCCAGTGGTTAGCAATAGGTTGAAGAGCTGGGTTAGGGCAGGGATAACTATAGTGGTGAGGTCAGGGATGAGGTGGGATGGGATTGGGTCAAGGGCACAGGTGGTGAGGTGGGACTTAGAGAATAAGGTGGAAGCTTTTGTTCTCTGACAGCGGTAAACTGGTTTATGTGGGGAGGGCATTGGGCGGCCATGTAGGGGTGTAGTGGGGGTGTTTAAAGCTTTCACAGATTTTATCTCTGAAATATGAGGCACAGTCCTCAGCTGACATGAGGGGGCATGGGGGGGGGGGACGGAGTAGAGAGTTAAAGGTATTAAACATTTGTTTGGGGTTACGGGAGAAAGATGATATCGGAGTAGAGAAGTAGTCCTGTTTAGAAGAGGCGAGTGCAGACTTGAATTTGAGAACAGCTTCTTTGTATGAGGTGAAGTCCTCTTTGGACTGGGTTTTCTTCCAACGCCGTTCTGTGACTCTGGAAGCTTGTCTGATTAGTGGTCCAGGGTTGTCGATTGATTTGTTGGGTTCTGGTGTGTGTGAGAGGGGCGACTGAGTCAAGGGCTGAAGTAAGTGTCAGTGTCATGAAGGGGGATATGGTGGATAGAGTCAGAGAGGGGGTCAATGGAGAGGTTTTTGAGATTTCTACGAGGATGTGTTGGTTTATGGACTGGAGAGGCAGATGAGGAAAGAGTTGTTGAAAATGTAAGAAGATTGTGATCTGGGAGTGGGAGAGGAGAGATTAGATCGGGAGCAGAGGCGGGTGAAGACAAGGTCCAGTCTGTCTCTGTGGGTGGCTGTGGAGTCAGAAGGAGGCAGTAAGAGATAACAGTTTGGAGGCGGTTCAGTTTTGTGTGTCAATAGGGATGTTGAAATCCCCCATTATGATGCGGATGCGGAGAAGATGCCGATGGAGTGGAATTCGAAAGCGGGGAGGTTGTGAAAGGGTAGAGATGGGTTGATGGAGCAGTTTCTCACATACGAGGAGGCTGCCACCGCCATGTCAGTCTGGGTGGGAGGGGGGTTGTAAGTAAACTGAAGGTTCCCATAGGATAGTGCAGCAGGGGAGGCTGTGTCGGTGGAGGATAGTTTGTTGCAAATGGAACACGAGTTCCATAATGCTCTGGATGGAGAGAGTGGGGGGTCAGGTGAATGGGTGTGAGGTTAGAGGAGTGAGAGCAGTTAGTGGCAGAGGCTTTGTAATGAAGGGGACAAAGCAAGGGAGGCCTGGATTAGGAGATATGTCTCCAGCAGTAAGGAGAAGTAGAGCGAGGGTTAGCCAGTGAGTGTGGGATAAGGCAAGAGGTGGCTGACTATGTTTAGATAAGAAGATTGTAGGGCAGGAGTGGAGCAGAAGTGGCCAGGTGAGAGGATAGTATCGAAGGTGAGATAAAATACCTCATCGTCTGGTTTAGGAATAGTTTGTGGGATATGAAGGTAATCGTGGTAAACATAAGTGAAAACATGGAAATAGTGGTATGAGAAGCACAGGAGTGGAGGAAACTGCAGAAAGAGGTGCTCACAGTAGAGAGGATTCGCCCCTCCTCTGACGAATTAAAACAGTGAGATAGAAGTACTGGGCATTCTCTCTATAGGTAGAACCATGCGATTTATTGACATATAAGAATAAGACATATCCTAAAAACTTGGCATATAAATCTATTACATAAGAATCAATTAAACAGCCTTAAAAATCATGCAGTCAGAATTAAGAGTTAAATTACATAAGATCGTGGATGAATAAAAGTGTCAGTGAAACAATGTAGTGATAATATTCACTCAGCAGCTTGTAGCAGTCAGGTCACAATCAGGGGAGCACCAAGGAATCTGGTCTAGGGGGGTCCAGACCCGCTGGACCCCCCTGTAGGTGCGCCACTGGTCACAATTGCGGCTTTAATATTGTAGTAGCCGTTTGAACGTTGTTTGGGATCTTAATGTGTCCCCTGTAATCACTTGAATAGTAAGTCCGAATCTACTATTAGAGACAAAGTTACTAAATCTCTAATCTTACAGTTCACAGTGGGTGTTTAAAGCGGCGTCCCGCTGGTACTCACTGCTCGGTGATTACTGTTGGAGTTTTCGACTGCTGAAGTTACGGTCCAATGTGTTTGTAGAAAACCTTGCTCCCAGGTTGCCTCTGCCGCCACTCTCTCTGTCGCTCTGGGCACCGCTCCGTGATGCTGAAGAGCTGGTGTCCAATGACCCCTTAATCAGTATTTTGTGGAAGCAGGTATATCGCAGGCCTCAATCAATATTTGGTGGAAACAGGTATATCGAGCCCCTTAATCAGTACTTTGTGGAAGCAGGTTGTAACGGACCGTTTCAGCAGACAAGGGGTTAAAATCCGTTTAGGCGATATGCCCCTTTCTGAGAGACAGGCACAGCTACTGCAGAACACCAACCTCCCGAACTGGATACAAAATAGCACTCCAAACTGGAACCTCGCAAATAGCTGCCGGCAGACGAACAGGAAAAGCGTACAGTCAGCTTACACTCCTGGCAATCAGTCTCCAACAGCATACAGGGAATCCCCAATAACGAGACAAGGCTCCGTGTTGAGGGTCAGCAGTGATCTGACTGTACTTCAAGTACAGCCTCTTTTATTCATAAGAAACATACATAGTACTGCCCACAGGGTTTTGAAATCCAACCAATCAATATCTTACACACAATGCAAGTACAGCAACCAATCGTTCCCGCCCCCTAGAGGACCAGAAGGGAGGCTGCGACACAGGACAGATACAACACATCCCCACAATGCATCATGGTTTCCTCCTCTCTGCCTGGGAGACAACCGAGGGCAATCCAATTATCTCTCAGGACAAAGGGAGATCGCCAATACACATGTGGAGACAACAGGACAGACATCACCATTTAAACACACAATGGGACAATAGAACCACACCCAGCATATTCCTCCCAAGCTGACAAGTTACACTTATTATAAATTGTTACAACTTTGTGAGGTTACATTGTCCATACATATAACTTACATCAATTTAAACAGTATAACTTGGGGGACAAACCTATCCAAAATTCCCTGGAATAGGGTCAGGGGTTCAAAAGTTAGTATGGACCATAATCCTGAGGCAAGAGGCCTTCAAACAGCCCCCTCCAAAACACCGTGGCGAGGTTGGTTTCGCCACACAGGTATATCGTAGCCCTCAATCAGTATTTTGTGGAAGCAGGTATATAAAACCCCTTAATCAGTATTTTGTGGAAGCAGGTATATCGCAGGACTCAATCAATATTTGGTGGAAACAGGTATATCGCAGCCCTTAACCAGCTCCACAAAGCAACCTCTCCTTACACTGTCAAAACACAGAATGTAAAATGGCTGCCAGATCGGGTTTATTTATAAGGTAGGGGGGTGTCCATGTGCTGAAACGTCTCAATTGGCTGTCCTGTCCCACCTGATGGATGTGTCATGGGTCAAAGTTTGGCGCAATGCAAAAGAATATGGCGCAGGCGCACATCGCCATATGTTTGCATGTTCAGGGAATTGTGAACGCGCAAAGTTTACCACAAAACGACCCCCGGGTGAACTGAAAGGCCATCTCTATTAGTAATCACTATTATAAGGCACCATCATTGACTCCACCACCCTCGTTTGAATTCCGAGATGATATCTCATGGTCTCTGCTACATCCTGGAGATTACTAGTTTTCCAGTCGTTGGCCGTGTTAGCTAAACCTAAACCTTTCTAAAAAATTGCTCTCTCCCGGATAAACCACTAAATGTTAGCATTCTGTAACCAGGGTGGGTATTTTGCTGCTATTGCAATTTTTATTGTTAATATTTTTTCTGATGTCCTCATGGTTTATACATTACTACAATTATAATTACTACTTTTATCAGGGTTATGATAAGTACAGCAGGCTGGTTTTCCAGCCTGCATTTGTGGGAGGGGCATAGGGTACTTAACCTTCCCTCGCTGCATCCGTCAGACGTCGGCATCGCGTGGTGCGCATTCTCGTGTTTCGGTGACGTCATCCGGGTGCGACTTCCGGTTCCGGCCTTCCCTGTGCAGACGAGCAGCGGCGGCGTCCTTCATCTCCTCTGGTAAGCTACTCGGGCCCAGTTTCGTACTGCCGCCCGTCGGTACGTCCGGCCGGCCGGCCCCAGTCTCATGACCCCCTCCCCCTCCGGTTCACCTCGCTCACCGGAGGGCCCGCTTTTCAAACATTTTTCCCCATCTCTGCTCTGTATACCCATCCTGCCAGCCCCTGCTGTTTTCCGCCCGGTCCCTCCCACGTCCGGCACCCTCGTCAGGCTCGAGTGCGCCATCCTCGGTTCAAATGGCCACCGCAGCTGGGCGCCGGGGGGGCCGCGGGCAGCAGCGGGGGGTTTTTTCGCCGTCCCCGCAGCAGGGCCTGCCCTAGCAACCAGCAGAATGCAGGGCCTGCCCTAGCAACTGGTGTCATGTTGCATTTTCCCATCTGGACTGTTTGTTGCACATGACGCAATCTGACCTAGCGGCAGCGTGCTGCGGGGACGCGCACCGGCAACACCAGCTCCTCCTCCTGGCCCGGGGCGGCCTACAGGGGGCGCTGTGCGGTCCAATACTGCACAGGGACTGTGAAAACGGGCGCCTATTGCTTCCACCCTGCACGCTTTTCAATTTACACACCTTTTTGCCAGGAACAACTCCCCTGACGGGCCAGGCAGTCTCCGGCAGGGTCAGTGACCACCGGAGCACGCCATCACTCCTCAGAGGTGCACCCCGGTTTCCGGTGTCGGAGCTGTGGTAGGGGGAGCTTGCCCAGGACGGATCAGCAGGGCAAGTCAGGCCCCCCTTCCTGGCTCCTGGCACGCTGCACGGCATAGGCGTGTTTTCCACCCCTACCAGCGCTCCCCCCCACCCGTCCATTACTCCTGGCAAAAAAAAAAAAAATAAAAAATTTCTTCGTTTTCTGTCACCCTGTTCCGTCAAGGTTCTCTTCGTGTCCTGTCACCTGATCCGTTCAGGTTCTCTTCATGTCCTGTCACCTGATCCGTTCAGGTTCTCTTCGTGTCCTGTCACCTGATCCGTTCAGGTTCTCTTCATGTCCGGTCACCTGATCCGTTCAGGTTCTCTTCGTGTCCTGTCACCTGATTCGTTCAGGTTCTCTTCATGTCCTGTCACCTGATCCGTTCAGGTTCTCTTCGTGTCCTGTCACCTGATTCGTTCAGGTTCTCTTCGTGTCCTGTCACCTGATCCGTTCAGGTTCTCTTCGTGTCCTGTCACCTGACCCATTCAGGGTCTCTTCGTCTCCTGTCACCTGATTCGTTCAGGGTCTCTTCGTGTTCTGTCACCTGATCCGGTCGGTTTCTCTTCATGTCCTGTCACCTGAGCCATTCAGGTTCACCTCGTTGTCCCGCCTCCAGATACGTTCTTGTTCTCTCTCGTGTCCTGTCTCCATGTTTCTCAGGTTCTGTTCGGGTCCTGTCACCTGATACGTTCAGGTTCGTTTCATGTCCTGCCACCTGATGCGTTTCAGGTTCGTTTTTCGTGTCCTGCCACCTGATACGTTCAGGTTCGTTTCGTGTCCTGCCACCTGACACGTTCAGGTTCGTTTCGTGTCCTGCCACCTGATACGTTCAGGTTCGTTTTCGTGTCCTGCCGCCTGTTACGTTCAGGTTCGTTCGTGCCTTTCTCACCTGACACTTCAGGTTCATTTCATGTCCTGTCACCTTTGAGGTTCAGTTTTTTCTCGTGTCCTGTCACCTGTTTTTTCCAGCTTCCTCTTCATGTTCTGTTACCCTTCATGTCCGGGCGCCCGATACGGTCAGGTTTCGTCATGTCCCCTTGTTTTTTAGGCTCAGTTTTGTCTCCTTCACGATCCGCACGGATGTTCAGGGCCGGTCGCCTGACTCTCCCACTATCACTCAATGTTTTTCAGTCGTCCCGTCAGGTCCTTCACCTGTCCTTGTCCACCCATATCAACTCCCTCCCCACTGTCCTGTCACGCTTTTTCGGCTTCAAACCTGCCATCACGGTCAGTTCAGGCTCTTCACCTCTCTCATTCGGGTCCCGTTGGCTCTCCGTCGCCGTCATGCGCGGGTCATGTCGCCTCGCTGGCGGCCACCATGGTAAATTCCACGTTGACACCCAGCCGAGGCCTCGTCACCAGGGGCATCTCGGCTTTCGGTCTCGTTTACGGGACCCAGCAACCAGCTCCCGGGACACCCCGGGGTCTTCAGTCCGATTTTTCGGCACAATCCATCACTCTCGTTAACTCCTGGCCCACTCAGGTTGTCATTTTTCTTCCCTTATGCAGGTCTCGTTTCTTCCCGATCATCATCTGCGTAAGTTCCGTTTTCAGAAATGTTGTTCGGCGTACCTCTTCACGCAGGTACCTGTTAAATTCTGCCTCACTTACACGTCCCAGGTTGCGGTTGCGAGGTCTCACCCTCTTCGTGAATTTTCCCGGGCTTTTGATTGCTCCCAGGTCCCCCTTTTTTCCACCCCAATTCCTCTTGACTCCAGGTAAGAAAAGAAAAAAAAAATAAAAAAATTTCCGTGGGGTTATTTGCATGGGTTTTGTCATTTCAATTGAGATCCTCCCAACAGGGTCCAGCTCTAACGAGGGCCATCCTTCACGATACCATGTCCCACGTGTCTGACATTGAAGACTCGATGTCTATCCCGGAGTCAGCAATCTCCGAGGCAGCCAGCCGTGCTTCATACAGGCACTGGACCATCCCCAGGTTGATCACCGAACTCAAAAAGAAGGGGATCCGTTACTCTGCATCAGCTCGAAAGGCAGAGCTATACCGTCTGCTCTTTCCTGAAACGCCCAGGGCCCTTGAACCACCCAGAGCTTCCGAAGACCTGGTCTCCATGTCGACCATCCAGCTATCATTGACCCAGCTCCACGCAACCATAAACAATCTGGCATCCTCGATTTCGGACATCAACTCACGACTCCAGGTCATCGAGAACAAGGATTCCGCATCTCCTCCCCCGGCGGAGCCCGAAGCCATTCCTTCCACTTCCCGGACCAACCCACCAGGTACAAGTCTTGGCACTCCCGACATCGCCCCCGCTTTCTTTGTACCAGAGAATATCAGGCGGGATATCCTAGCAGGAAAGGACATCAACTTGGCCGCTATCCTGATCTCGACCCACGACACAGTCGAAAATCGGACAATTGCCTGCGGAGACGTATCGGTGGTGCTGAGATCTAAAGACGTCCGACTTAACAGGAAACTCACCATTCCCGAGTTCATGCTGACCTTCAGTCTGTACCGTGACATCGTGTGCTCCGTTCATCCCCATCGCAGGGAAGAATTAGATACCTACCTATACCGGATCACCGAGCTAGGTTACAAGTACGGCGGCTCTGCTTTCTACGAGTATCACCGGTCGTTTTCCGCAAAAGCTGCAGCAGCGTTCCTCCAGTACCAGCATGTCACCAACTGGGCCGTCCTGGATATGGAACTATTTTGCAGGCATTTTGCCGGCCAGAAAGCCCCGGCTTGTGCCAGCTGCCAGTCTGTCCTCCATGCTTCCGACTGGTGCCCCCACATCTCCAATCCAACTTCTGCCAGACCAACGACCAGCTCCAGTGCGCCAAGGTCCAACCCCCTTACGGACAAACTCGGGCGACCTATCACCTTTTTAGGGAAGAACCAAGTTTGCAACAATTTTAATCTGGGGTTCTGCAGTTATGATAAATGTAAAGCATTACACATCTGCTCTATTTGCTTTAGGGCCCATCCGCAGTCCTCCTGTTCCCAGCGCACGGCCAAGCGCTCATGACTAGGCGGGGTCAACATTGACCTATTACTCTCCCTCCTCCAACGGCACCATGATCCCAGTTTCGTCCTGTTCCTCAAGCAGGGTTTCTCCGAAGGTTTCCACACAGGGTTAGTCACCCTCCCACAGGTCACCCATGAATGCCCCAACCTTCTGTCTTCTCTCACGGACCCCGTGGCAGTGGACGAGTTGTTGGAGGCCGAATTGCAGAAGGGCTTCATGATCGGGCCGTTCGCTCAGTCTCCCTTCCTGGTGTATCGGGTCAGCCCCATAGGTCTGGTCACCAAAAAAACCTCAAATAAAAAGAGATTAATATACGACCTGTCTGCTCCTCATGCATCCAGCACCCCCAGCCTAAATTCCCTGGTCCCTTCAGACGAATTTTCAATGCAATACTCCTCTTTGGATGAGGCCATAGAGCTCATCTTACAGGTCGGGGCAGGAGCCTGATTGTCAAAGGCTGACATTTCTGATGCCTTCAAGCTGCTGCCAATCCTGCCTCACCTGTGGAGGTTCTATGGCATCAAATGGAGGGGTAAGTATTATTTCGCCACCCGCTTGACGTTCGGGTCAAAGAGCAGCCCCTGGCTCTTTGACCAGTTCGCCCAAGCTCTCCACTGGATCCTGGTGAATCACGTCCACTGTCCAAGGGTGATCCATTACTTGGATGATTTTCTGCTCATCGAGCAGGCGGTGCACGCCCCAGACAGGCTGGACAGCCTACTCAACCTGTTCAGCCGCCTGAACGTTCCCGTGGCTTCGGCAAAGGTCGAGGGACCGTCCAGGGTGATCACCTTCCTAGGAATCACCCTGGACACCATCAAGATGGAGGCCAGCCTTCCCCTGGACAAATTAGTCAGACTCAGGGACTCTGTGGCCAGGCTCGTGGGTACCCGCACGGTGTCAAAGTTGGAGCTCCAATCTTTATTGGGGTCCTTCAATTTTGCCGCCAGGATCATGCCCCAGGGCAGATCCTTCACCTCTGGCCTGCTCAGACTCCTCCCAACAGCCTCGGATCAGCATGCCCTCGTCCATCTCGGACGCGATGCATTGGCGGACCTGGCCATGTGGTCAGTCTTTTTGTCCAGCTGGAATGGCATCTCCCTCTTTGTTCCTCAGTGGAACGATGCCTCCCCCTTGGTGTTTTCTGACGCTGCTGCTTCCCTCGGTTTCGGGGCCATCTGCGGGGACCAATGGTTTGCGGGTCCTTGGCCCACGCAGGTCTCTTCTGACCAGGAGGCTGCCAAGTCCTCCCCCTTACTCGAGGTATACCCTATCGTAGCGGCTGCTCACGTCTGGGGGCAGTCATGGAGGGACAAGCCAGTGTGCTGCATGACAGACAACCAAGCAGTGGTCGACATCCTCGCCAGGGGCAGATCCAGCTCCCCCAAGGTCATGCGTCTAGTTCGCAAGCTCACCTGGCTGTCCTTACAACACAACTTCCGTGTCATCTGCAGGCACATCGAAGGCAAGAAAAACACCGCAGCCGATGCCCTGTCCCGCCTAAACTTTAGTTTGTTTTTTCAGATCATGCCGGGAGCACGGAAAGTCGGGATCACCCCCCCGGGGTTCGAAGATTTGATAATGGACTAGATAAGTACGTCTCCGCAGCCCATGGTCTCATCCGCAAGTCACTCTCAGCCAACACTGCCCGGAACTATTTAACGGGGTGGAACACCTTCAGACGGTTCTCACTTCTTCACCCCAGGGGGGACAGGGACAAAGTCTCCTTCGTCCTGGCCTTCCTGGCTTACTGCCACAAGGAGCTACGACTATCCCACAATACCATCAGACTCTACCTGGCAGGGATCCAGCATCACCACATGGTCAGTCACCCCAGTCACTCCTCCTTTTTTTCCTCGCAGGCGGTCAAGGCGGTCCTGAGGGGCATCCAGAAGCTCTCTCCTCCATCCGCTCCCACCAGGCAACCGGTCACAGGGGACATTTTCCCAAAAATTTCGGCCGCCCTAGATGGTAGTCCCTTTGGCCCTTTCAAAAGCCTGGTCCTCAAAGCTGCCCTCTATCTCAGCTTCTACGGGTTCCTCAGGCCTGGGGAGTTCTGCTGCACCTCGGCACGGAACTTAGGGCCAGCAATCGGTCAGCTCCACCGCAGTCTCGACCATTTCATTTTCTTCCTTCCTTCCTCCAAGACCTCCCAAGTCGGTCCGCCAGTGCAGATCGAGTATTTTAATTCATTCAACCCTTGGTGTCCCGTGACAGTTTTCAACCAGCTGCTCTCCGCTCTACGTGACAGAACTCCTGACAGCCCCTTACTGCCTTTTCCCGTGCTCTCACTGACTTCTGCGCAGTTCATCAAACACATCCGCTCCTTAGCCTCGGGGCTAGGTTTTCACGCGGCCTCAATATCCGGGCACTCTTTCCGAATCGGAGCCGCATCCGCTGCTTCCAAACACGGCGTGCCCGCTCACGTCATACGGAAGATGGGACGGTGGCAGTCTTCGTGCTTTTCCCGTTACGTCCCCCATCCACGGGCCGAGATCGCCAGGGCCTTCTCCAGTCTGGTTCTGTAAATTCTCCTCCAATAAACTGCCTAAATTCCTGTTTTGCCCCCTTTTTCTGGCTCACCCGCATTACATGGCTAAAGGCACACCACTAGCCAAGTTAGGTTCCATCTCCAGTTCTCCACCTTCGGCCAGCGCTCCCCCGGAGCCTTGACCACAAGTACAGCAGGCTGGTTTTCCAGCCTGCATTTGTGGGAGGGGCATAGGGTACTTAACCTTCCCTCGCTGCTCCGTCAGACGTCGGCATCGCGTGGTGCCCCACCCTACCCTCCCTCATCTCCAGTCTTGCTCCAAGCTCAGACTCCCTGGGTTAGCCCCCTTTTTCTGGCTCACCCGCGTTACATGGCTAAAGGCACACCACTAGCCAAGTTAGGTTCCATCTCCAGTTCTCCACCTTCGGCCAGCGCTCCCCCGGAGCCTTGACCACAACTATTATTAGCCATGTGATTATTTCTTATTCCATTTTGATTTACTTCCCATTTCAGAATTCTGTTCTTGATCTTGTAAACACAACTTCCATTTCCTCCCCGTTTTCAGTCGACATATGTTACTCTAGAAGTTACAGACACAGGGGTCACTCAGCTGGTTGGGGGTAACAAGGTGCACCGTGCCATATCGGAGACCGAATATAATGCCCTGAGGGAAGCCTGGCAGGGCGAGGCAAAACTGCTGATCGGCACTGATCAATGGTAGGCAATTGTGTGTAAAGTATGTGCACCCCAACCCTTCCTCCATGGCTGCAACTATGAATGGGCAAGAGGGTCTTCTGCTCTTCAAGCTTCAGAAACCTAAAGAATTAATATTATAACAGTGATAGTACAAAGGTAATGAATTACTGTAACAGAAACAGTACGAATGTGCACTAAACATAACAGTAATAGTATGAGTGGTGTACTATACCTAATATAACAGTAATAGCATCAATGCTTTACTATACCTAATATAACAGTAATAGCATCAATGCTTTACTATACCTAATATAACAGTAATAGTATAACTGCTGTACTATACCTAATATAACAGTAATAGCATCAATGCTTTACTATACCTAATATAACAGTAATAGCATCAATGCTTTACTATACCTAATATAACAGTAATAGTATAACTGCTGTACTATACCTAATATAACAGTAATAGCATCAATGCTTTACTATACCTAATATAACAGTAATAGCATCAATGCTTTACTATACCTAATATAACAGTAATAGCATCAATGCTTTACTATACCTAATATAACAGTAATAGTATAACTGCTGTACTATACCTAATATAACAGTAATAGCATCAATGCTTTACTATACCTAATATAACAGTAATAGTATAACTGCTGTACTATACCTAATATAACAGTAATAGTATAACTGCTGTACTATATATAATATAACAGTAATAGTATAACTGCTGTACTATACCTAATATAACAGTAATAGTATAACTGCTGTACTATATATAATATAACAGTAATAGTATAACTGCTGTACTATATATAATATAACAGTAATAGTATGAATGCTGTACTATATATAATATAACAGTAATAGTATGAATGCTTTACTATATATAACAGTAATAGTATAACTGCTGTACTATATATAATATAACAATAACAGTATAAATGCTCTACTTTATATAACAGTAATGGTATAACTGCTGTACTATATATAATATAACAGTAATAGTATCAATGTTCTACTATATATAATATAACAGTAATAGTATAACTGCTGTACTATATATAATATAACAGTAATAGTATGACTGCTGTACTATATATAATATAACAGTAATAGTATAACTGCTGTACTATATATAATATAACAGTAATAGTATGACTGCTGTACTATATATAATATAACAGTAATAGTATAACTGCTGTACTATATATAATATAACAGTAATAGTATAACTGCTGTACTATATATAATATAACAGTAATAGTATAACTGCTGTACTATATATAATATAACAGTAATAGTATGACTGCTGTACTATATATAATATAACAGTAATAGTATCAATGTTCTACTATATATAATATAACAGTAATAGTATCAATGCTGTACTATATATAATATAACAGTAATAGTATGAATGCTTTACTATATACAGTGGATATGAAAAGTCTACACACCCCTGTTAAAATGTCAGGTTTCTGTGCTGTAGTTTAAGGGTGTGCATAAGTGTGCACGCCCTTAAACTAATACTTTGTTGAAGCCCCTTTTGATGTTATTCAGCGCTCAGTCTGTTTGGGGATGAGTCTATCAGCATGGCACATTGTGACTCTTCTTTGCAGAAACCCTCCAAATCTGTCAGATTGCGAGGGCATCTCCTGGGCACAGCCCTCTTCTGATCACCCCACAGACTGCGAGGGCATCTCCTGGGCACAGCCCTCTTCAGATCACCCCACAGATTGCGAGGGCATCTCCTGGGCACAGCCCTCTTCAGATCACCCCACAGACTGCGAGGGCATCTCCTGGGCTCGGCCCTCTTCAGATCACCCCACAGATTGCGAGGGCGTCTCCTGGGCACAGCCCTCTTCAGATCACCCCACAGACTGTGAGGGCATCTCCTGGGCACAGCCCTCTTCTGATCACCCCACAGATTGCAGGGCATCTCCTGGGCTCGGCCCTCTTCAGATCACCCCACAGATTGCGAGGGCCTCTCCTGGGCACAGCCCTCTTCAGATCACCCCAGAGATTGCAGGGCATCTCCTGGGCACAGCCCTCTTCAGATCACCCCACAGATTGCGAGGGCATCTCCTGGGCACAGCCCTCTTCAGATCACCCCACAGATTGCGAGGGCATCTCCTGGGCACAGCCCTCTTCAGATCACCCCACAGATTGCGAGGGCATCTCCTGGGCTCGGCCCTCTTCAGATCACCCCACAGATTGCGAGGGCATCTCCTGGGCACAGCCCTCTTCAGATCACCCCACAGATTGCGAGGGCATCTCCTGGGCACAGCCCTCTTCAGATCACCCCACAGACTGCGAGGGCATCTCCTGGGCTCGGCCCTCTTCAGATCACCCCACAGATTGCGAGGGCATCTCCTGGGCACAGCCCTCTTCAGATCACCCCACAGATTGCGAGGGCATCTCTGGGCTCGGCCCTCTTCAGATCACCCCACAGATTGCGAGGGCATCTCCTGGGCACAGCCCTCTTCAGATCACCCCACAGATGGCGAGGGCATCTCCTGGGCACAGCCCTCTTCAGATCACCCCACAGATTGCGAGGGCATCTCCTGGGCTCGGCCCTCTTCAGATCACCCGACAGATTACGAGGGCATCTCCTGGGCACAGCCCTCTTCAGATCACCCCACAGATTGCGAGGGCATCTCCTGGGCACAGCCCTCTTCTGATCACCCCACAGATTGCGAGGGCATCTCCTGGGCACAGCCCTCTTCAGATCACCCCACAGATTGCGAGGGCATCTCCTGGGCACAGCCCTCTTCAGATCACCCCACAGACTGCGAGGGCATCTCCTGGGCACAGCCCTCTTCAGATCACCCCACAGATTGCGAGGGCATCTCTGGGCTCGGCCCTCTTCAGATCACCCCACAGATTGCGAGGGCATCTCCTGGGCACAGCCCTCTTCAGATCACCCCACAGATTGCGAGGGCATCTCCTGGGCTCGGCCCTCTTCAGATCACCCCACAGATTGCGAGGGCATCTCCTGGGCTCGGCCCTCTTCAGATCACCCCACAGATTGCGAGGGCATCTCCTGGGCACAGCCCTCTTCAGATCACCCCACAGACTGCGAGGGCATCTCCTGGGCTCGGCCCTCTTCAGATCACCCCACAGATTGCGAGGGCATCTCCTGGGCTCGGCCCTCTTCAGATCACCCCACAGATTGCAAGGGCATCTCCTGGGCACGGCCCTCTTCAGATCACCCCACAGATTGCGAGGGCATCTCCTGGGCACGGCCCTCTTCAGATCACCCGACAGATTACGAGGGCATCTCCTGGGCACGGCCCTCTTCAGATCACCCGACAGATTACGAGGGCATCTCCTGGGCACAGCCCTCTTCAGATCACCCCACAGATTGCGAGGGCATCTCCTGGGCACAGCCCTCTTCAGATCACCCGACAGATTACGAGGGCATCTCCTGGGCACGGCCCTCTTCAGATCACCCCACAGATTGCGAGGGCATCTCCTGGGCACAGCCCTCTTCAGATCACCCCACAGACTGTGAGGGCGTCTCCTGGGCACAGCCCTCTTCAGATCACCCCACAGATTGCGAGGGCATCTCCTGGGCACAGCCCTCTTCTGATCACCCCACAGATTGCGAGGGCATCTCCTGGGCACAGCCCTCTTCAGATCACCCGACAGATTACGAGGGCATCTCCTGGGCACGGCCCTCTTCAGATCACCCCACAGATTGCGAGGGCGTCTCCTGGGCACAGCCCTCTTCAGATCACCCCACAGATTGCGAGGGCATCTCCTGGGCCCGGCCCTCTTCAGATCACCCCACAGATTGCGAGGGCATCTCCTGGGCACAGCCCTCTTCTGATCACCCCACAAATTGCGAGGGCATCTCCTGGGCACAGCCCTCTCTTCTGGTCACCCCACAGATTGCGAGGGCATCTCCTGGGCACAGCCCTCTTCTGATCACCCCACAGATTGTGAGGGCATCTCCTGGGCACGGCCCTCTTCAGATCACCCCACAGATTGCGAGGGCATCTCCTGGGCACAGCCCTCTTCTGATCACCCCACAAATTGCGAGGGCATCTCCTGGGCACAGCCCTCTTCTGATCACCCCACAGATTACGAGGGCATCTCCTGGGCACAGCCCTCTTCAGATTACTCCACAGACTGCGAGGGCATCTCCTGGGCACAGCCCTCTCTTCAGATCACCCCACAGATTGCGAGGGCATCTCCTGGGCACAGCCCTCTTCAGATCACCCCACAGATTGCGAGGGCATCTCCTGGGCACAGCCCTCTTCAGATCACCCCACAGATTGCGAGGGCATCTCCTGGGCACAGCCCTCTTCAGATCACCCCACAGACTGCGAGGGCATCTCCTGGGCACGGCCCTCTTCAGATCACCCCACAGATTGCGAGGGCATCTCTGGGCTCGGCCCTCTTCAGATCACCCCACAGATTGCGAGGGCATCTCCTGGGCACAGCCCTCTTCAGATCACCCCACAGATTGCGAGGGCATCTCCTGGGCACAGCCCTCTTCTGGTCACCCCACAGATTGCGAGGGCATCTCCTGGGCACAGCCCTCTTCAGATCACCCCACAGATTGCGAGGGCATCTCTGGGCTCGGCCCTCTTCAGATCACCCCACAGATTGCGAGGGCATCTCCTGGGCACAGCCCTCTTCAGATCACCCCACAGATTGCGAGGGCATCTCCTGGGCTCGGCCCTCTTCAGATCACCCCACAGATTGCGAGGGCATCTCCTGGGCTTGGCCCTCTTCAGATCACCCCACAGATTGCGAGGGCATCTCCTGGGCACAGCCCTCTTCAGATCACCCCACAGACTGCGAGGGCATCTCCTGGGCTCGGCCCTCTTCAGATCACCCCACAGATTGCGAGGGCATCTCCTGGGCACAGCCCTCTTCAGATCACCCCACAGACTGCGAGGGCATCTCCTGGGCACAGCCCTCTTCAGATCACCCCACAGATTGCGAGGGCATCTCTGGGCTCGGCCCTCTTCAGATCACCCCACAGATTGCGAGGGCATCTCCTGGGCTCGGCCCTCTTCAGATCACCCCACAGATTGCGAGGGCATCTCCTGGGCTCGGCCCTCTTCAGATCACCCCACAGATTGCAAGGGCATCTCCTGGGCACGGCCCTCTTCAGATCACCCCACAGATTGCAAGGGCATCTCCTGGGCACAGCCCTCTTCAGATCACCCGACAGATTACGAGGGCATCTCCTGGGCACGGCCCTCTTCAGATCACCCGACAGATTACGAGGGCATCTCCTGGGCACAGCCCTCTTCAGATCACCCCACAGATTGCGAGGGCATCTCCTGGGCTCGGCCCTCTTCAGATCACCCCACAGATTGCGAGGGCATCTCCTGGGCACAGCCCTCTCTTCTGGTCACCCCACAGATTGCGAGGGCATCTCCTGGGCACAGCCCTCTTCTGATCACCCCACAGATTGTGAGGGCATCTCCTGGGCACGGCCCTCTTCAGATCACCCCACAGATTGCGAGGGCATCTCCTGGGCACAGCCCTCTTCTGATCACCCCACACATTGCGAGGGCATCTCCTGGGCACAGCCCTCTTCTGATCACCCCACAGATTACGAGGGCATCTCCTGGGCACAGCCCTCTTCAGATTACTCCACAGACTGCGAGGGCATCTCCTGGGCACAGCCCTCTCTTCAGATCACCCCACAGATTGCGAGGGCATCTCCTGGGCACAGCCCTCTTCAGATCACCCCACAGATTGCGAGGGCATCTCCTGGGCACAGCCCTCTTCAGATCACCCCACAGTTTGCGAGGGCATCTCCTGGGCACAGCCCTCTTCAGATCACCCCACAGACTGCGAGGGCATCTCCTGGGCACAGCCCTCTTCAGATCACCCCACAGATTGCGAGGGCATCTCTGGGCTCGGCCCTCTTCAGATCACCCCACAGATTGCGAGGGCATCTCCTGGGCACAGCCCTCTTCAGATCACCCCACAGATTGCGAGGGCATCTCCTGGGCTCGGCCCTCTTCAGATCACCCCACAGATTGCGAGGGCATCTCCTGGGCTCGGCCCTCTTCAGATCACCCCACAGATTGCGAGGGCATCTCCTGGGCACAGCCCTCTTCAGATCACCCCACAGACTGCGAGGGCATCTCCTGGGCTCGGCCCTCTTCAGATCACCCCACAGATTGCGAGGGCATCTCCTGGGCTCGGCCCTCTTCAGATCACCCCACAGATTGCGAGGGCATCTCCTGGGCACGGCCCTCTTCAGATCACCCCACAGATTGCAAGGGCATCTCCTGGGCACAGCCCTCTTCAGATCACCCGACAGATTACGAGGGCATCTCCTGGGCACGGCCCTCTTCAGATCACCCGACAGATTACGAGGGCATCTCCTGGGCACAGCCCTCTTCAGATCACCCCACAGATTGCGAGGGCATCTCCTGGGCTCGGCCCTCTTCAGATCACCCCACAGATTGCGAGGGCATCTCCTGGGCACAGCCCTCTTCAGATCACCCGACAGATTACGAGGGCATCTCCTGGGCACGGCCCTCTTCAAATCACCCCACAGATTGCGAGGGCATCTCCTGGGCACAGCCCTCTTCAGATCACCCCACAGACTGCGAGGGCGTCTCCTGGGCACAGCCCTCTTCAGATCACCCCACAGATTGCGAGGGCATCTCCTGGGCACAGCCCTCTTCTGATCACCCCACAGATTGCGAGGGCATCTCCTGGGCACAGCCCTCTTCAGATCACCCGACAGATTACGAGGGCATCTCCTGGGCACGGCCCTCTTCAGATCACCCCACAGATTGCGAGGGCGTCTCCTGGGCACAGCCCTCTTCAGATCACCCCACAGATTGCGAGGGCATCTCCTGGGCCCGGCCCTCTTCAGATCACCCCACAGATTGCGAGGGCATCTCCTGGGCACAGCCCTCTTCTGATCACCCCACAAATTGCGAGGGCATCTCCTGGGCACAGCCCTCTTCTGATCACCCCACAGATTACGAGGGCATCTCCTGGGCACAGCCCTCTTCAGATCACTCCACAGACTGCGAGGGCATCTCCTGGGCACAGCCCTCTCTTCTGGTCACCCCACAGATTGCGAGGGCATCTCCTGGGCACAGCCCTCTTCTGATCACCCCACAGATTGTGAGGGCATCTCCTGGGCACGGCCCTCTTCTGATCACCCCACAAATTGCGAGGGCATCTCCTGGGCACAGCCCTCTTCTGATCACCCCACAGATTACGAGGGCATCTCCTGGGCACAGCCCTCTTCAGATTACTCCACAGACTGCGAGGGCATCTCCTGGGCACAGCCCTCTCTTCTGATCACCCCACAGATTGCGAGGACATCTCCTGGGCACAGCCCTCTTCTGATCACCCCACAGATTGTGAGGGCATCTCCTGGGCACAGCCCTCTCTTCTGATCACCCCACAGATTGCGAGGGCATCTCCTGGGCACAGCCCTCTTCTGATCACCCCACAGATTGTGAGGGCATCTCCTGGGCACGGCCCTCTTCAGATCACCCCACAGATTGCGAGGGCATCTCCTGGGCACGGCCCTCTTCAGATCACCCCACAGATTGCGAGGGCATCTCCTGGGCATGGCCCTCTTCAGATCACCCCACAGATTGCGAGGGCATCTCCTGGGCACGGCCCTCTTCAGATCACCCCACAGACTGCGAGGGCATCTCCTGGGCACAGCCCTCTTCAGATCACCCCACAGATTGCGAGGGCATCTCCTGGGCACAGCCCTCTTCAGATCACCCCACAGATTGTCAATCGGATTCAGGTCTGGGCTCTGGCTGGGCCATTCCACAACTTTACTCTTCTTCTGGTGAAGCCATTCCTTGGTTGATTTGGATGTATGCTTTGGGTCGTTGTCCTGCTGAAAGATGAAGTTCCTCTTCATGTTCAGCTTTCTAGCAGAAGCCAGAAAGTTTTGGGACAATATTGACTGGTATTTGGAACTGTTCAGAATTCCCTCTATCTTAACTAAGGCCCCAGTTCCAGCTGAAGAAGAACAGCCCCTTCGCATGATGCTGCCACCACCACCATGCTTCACTGGGGGGATGGGGTTCTCCTGGTGATGTGCAGTGTTGTTTTGGGGCCAAACATATCTTTTGGAATTATGGCCAAAAAGTTCCACCTTGGCTTCATCAGACCATAACACCTTTTCCCACATGCTTTTGGGACACTTCAGATGTGTTTTGCAGAATGTAGCCTGGCTTGGATGTTTTTCTTGGTAAGAAGAGGCTTTCGTCTTGCCCCTCTACTCCATAGCCCAGACATATGAAGAATACAGGAGGTTGTTGGCACATGGACCACACAGCCAGGACTGGCCAGATATTCCTGCAGCTCCTGTAATGTTGCTGTAGGCCTCTTGGTCGCCTTCCAGACCAGTTTTCGTCTCATCTTTTCATCAGTTTTGGTGATGTCACTGTTGGGTCATATTTTCTCCACTTGATAATGACGGTCTCCACTGTGTTCCATGGTAGATCTAATGCCTTGGAAATTCTTTTGTCCCCTTCTCCTGACTGATACCTTCTAACACTGAGACCACTCTGATGCTTTGGAAGTTCTCTGTGGACCGTGGCTTCTGCTGTGGGAGGCGACTAAGGACATTTCAGGAAAGACCAACTAGAGCAGCGGAGCTTCATCAGGGGTTAATCAGAGGCCCTTTACATGCACACTTATGCAACCACATTATTTTGTTTTCTTCCCTCCGTCTAAAAGATTTCAGTTTGTTTTCAATTGAGTTGTACAGTTTATAGGTCACATTGAAGACTTTTTATATCCACTGTAGATAGATAATTTGGTAGAGAGAAAGATACATAGATAGATAGATAATAGGATTTATTGGAAACAAAGAAATGTTGTGGACTGGCACTCTGTATGTGGGGAGAAAATCATGGGTTTGTACAATATAAACTGATCACATTCGTTTAATTATTACTAAAACAATAAAATTCCTATAAAAACACAATAATAGTACAACAAATTGTATATAACAAATGGTACAAGCGACTGTTATCAGAATGGATGGGGTCTAAGGTATAAATCAACGCAGACGAATCATGTGTTGTCTCTTCCCAATCATGGAATTTCCTATGGGAATGTGGTTACTGGTAATTGTCCAGGCTCAATGTCCACGTAGCAGTGGAAAGTGCTGCTTTGCACCATATGGAGCTCTATGCAGGTTTCGAATTACTGGTGAATGTCCAGACTCACTTACAGTACAACAGTATAGGGTGCTCGCCTGCACTGTGTAGAACCCTGTGTGGGTCTTACCTTCTCCACGATCGAGGCAATAAATCTTAAGTTGCGGTCTTACAAACCTGCGTATCGGTGTACGCTGCTGTGTTGAATGTCTCCAAACTTTCCACACGGACGCCGGCAAGTCACGTGATCTAGTGCCGCGCTGTAGCGTGTGATTCACAGCACAAGGTATCGCGGGTATTGGTGCCGAGATTTCGAATATGGAAGGTTGGTAAAATCTTGAGCGCTCCGTTCATTCAGAAGTCAATCGAAAATATCTTTCAGATTTTTGCAGTCATTAGTGTAGAGGCCTCTTTCTTAGATCCAAAAAGGGAGTAGTGCGCCGTTTACGCCCGGCTGCCTGGAAGATCTGTTTGGACCACAATTTAGACAATCGGATGTCAATGTCCTGTGAATCTGGATCCAGGACCCCAGAGCAGAATTCTGCCCAATTGAACACAAGTCATTCCACTATGGATATTTTTAACCTGTACTGGGACACCGGAGATCGAGGTTGGACCTATAATGTGTTGTAGTGGCTCTTCTTGGTCCGACAGGGGGCTGAATCTCCTTGACCCCTTAGTGACCGGCCTGTTTTGGGTTCTACTGACCAAGCGTTTTTTCATTGTTGCCTTTATTTTTCCGTCTATGTAGCTGTGCGCTTGTTTTTTTACAGGTCGAGTTGTAGTTCTTAATGGCGCCATTTTGGGGTACGCACAACTTTCTGATTAACTTTGATTAACTCTTTCTGGGAGGGAGATGGGAAAAGCACTAATACTGCCACTGAGTTTTTATGTTATAAATTTTACGGCATTCGTTTTTCGGTATAAATAACACGATATCTTTATTCTCTGGGTCAGTGCGATTACAGCAATACCAAATACATATAGTTTTTTTTTTTACATTTTACAACTTTTGTGCAATAAAACACCTTTTTTTATAAAGAAGAAAATATTTTTACATTGCCGCTTCCCAAAACCCATAACTTTTTAGATTTTTGGGGTAAATTACGCTTTCTGATCGCTTGTTATTAAGCTTTTTCAGTGGTGACTAAGAATAAATGAGCAATTCTGCCCTTTTTTCTTTTCTTTTTGTTTTTTACAGCATTTACTGTAGGGGATAATTTACATGTTACTTGTGTAGTGCAGGTCATTACGAACGCGGCAAAACTTTTCTTTTCATTGAAAAGCGTATTTTTAATGGAAAAAGAAGCATATTTTTTTTTTATTCAATAAATGTTTGGGACTATAACAGGCAATATTTAGATTGCTTTTAGAATACAATGCACTACCCCTACAGTGCATTGCAGTTGAATGTCGGTGCTATACTGACATTGACCAGCAGGTTGCGCCAGAACGGTGCAGCCTGTTGTAAAACACTCAAGGCTGGTGTGGGACCTATACCAGGCCCCAGCCAGCCTTTAGACACATTGGCACCCTGCAATCTCATTTGCGGGGGGTCAGTGGGAGACAAAGGGAGTCTGGTCTCCCTGTCACTGCTGACATGTGGCAGGTGCCATTGCAGAGTTCAGACCCCAATCTAATTATCGGGGGGGGGGGGGAATTTCAACTCCACTAGATACCCAGCTCTCTACAACTCCACCTTCATATCACGTCTGAGGGGAGGTGAAGGAAGGAGAGTACCCTGCCGCTAGAGAGAGGGAGGAGTGGTGACCCCTATCTCACCTGGCACCTGGCTGTCCTGACGTCTCATGATCACGTGCCTTGTCCCTGGTTTACTCTGAAATAAGCCCTAGGTAGTGAGTAGGGCGGTGGGAGCAGTAGTCCTCCCCACTGACACCTAGGGTTAGGACAATAGGGAAAGGACAAACAACACAAACATAATAAACAATCCCCGAAGGGAGACAACAACAACATGAGGGAACCGGAGGTCCGATAGCACCAGTTCCAAAAGCTCCACAGCAACAGTTGTCCATCTGAGGTCAGAATAGAAGATCTGGAAGGAAGGTCTGTGTAACGGACTGAACCGTCACTGTCTGTATCTGCCAAGGGAAGCAGAAAGGGAGAATATATAGTAGCTGGGAGCGGCTGACAGAGAACAGCTGAAAGGAAAAGCTACAGATTCCTAATTGGGACAAAAAGATTGCAAACCAAAGCAGGAAAACCTGCAGAGCAATCCCTTGAGAAACTGAGCACGTAGCAACCCGCTGCGACCTTCTGAACCAAGGCACAGCAGGGTCAGCGATAGGTCGTTACCCCCTTGTGACAGTACCCCCCTTTTTACGAGGGGCCATTACCATTTGATTCTTGACTGCGATTGTTTATAGCAAACTCTGCTAAAGGTATGTAAGACGACCATTCCTCCTGATTTTCAGACACAAAACACCTAAGGTAAGTCTCTAGGTTTTAGTCGGTGCGATCGGTCTGGCCGCTCGACTTTAGAAATAAACTGGGTTCCCCGTGAAGCTTCACTATTGCACTGGCAGGAGACCTTTTGTAAAATCGGCACTGGTTCGTCGACATCACCTCCTCCAGGAAAACTTCGGGATAACGCATCAGCTTTGGTATTTTTTGCCCCCGGACGATAGGTGATAATAAAATTAAACCTGGTACAAAACAAAGGACTACCTGGCTTGTCTAGGGGTAAGACGTTTATCAGACTCAAGGTATAACAGGTTTGTATGATCCGTAATCACTGTGACGGGATGAGCCGCCCCCTCCAAAAAGTGACGCCATTCCTCAAATGCTAATTTAATAGCTAAACGTTCCCTGTTGCCTATATTGTAATTCTTTTCAGCTGCCGACAATTTCTTAGAAAAGAAAGCACATAGACGCCACGTACTTGGAGACAGAGCCTGGGACAGTACAGCCCCCACCCCACCTCCGATGCATCAACCTCCACAATAAAAGGTTGAGAAACATCCGGCTGGACCAGTATGGGTGCCGAGGTGAACCTCTCCTTCAGAGAGGAAAAAGCCAGTTTAGCAGCGTCAGACCATTTAGAAAAACCCGTCTTTGTCATGTCCCTAAGGGGTTTGACATTCACCGAATAGTTCTAAATGAATTTTCTATATAAATTGGCAAAACCCCAAAAAACGCTGCAGAGCTTTCAGGTTCTAAGGAAGATCACATGGACCTTCTCTGGATCCATACGGAACCCCGAAGCTGTACCTCCAGGAATTGTACCTCCTGTACGGCGAATACACATTTCTCCAATTTAGCACATAACTTATTTGTCCCTAAAATCTGCACCACCTGCCTGACATGTGCCTTGTGCGTCTCCAGATCGGATGAACAGATCAAAATATCGTCAAGATATATCACCACAAATCTGCCGATAAGATGACAAAAGATATCATTGACAAAGTCCTGAAAGACAGCAGGAGCATTAGTCAGGCCAAATGGCATGACCAGGTTTTCATAATGCCCCTCAGGAGCGTTAAATGCCATCTTCCACTCATCCCCCTCGTTGATGTGAATCAGATTGTAGGCCCCCCTTAAATCCATGATAGGTTATTGGTTACTTACTCAGGGCCTACCATAACTTCCCCTTTTTCCCCCAACCAAGTACCATCCCAATAAGACACCACACACTTTGCTTGGATTAAATCGTTTTATTAATAAAATAAATACATCCATAAATAACAATAACATTACAATTAACATTAACCCCTGATGAGGGACATCGTAGAAGCCCCAAAATGTTACCATCCACCATAAGCCAACCTGGCAACTCCATCTTGCCTCCAGCCGTAAGCACCAGCTCGAAGACACCAACTGATGGATGCCTTCTCCAATTAACCAAGTACCTAAACTATGAGAGTCCAGCCCCACCATTGAGGCCCTCCCATTTCCACTACAGTCTTAAACCACCAGCTTCTATGATCTCCCACCGCCCAGAATGCCGCGACATGCACCACCAACCCTATAAACTTAACCCCAAAAACCTAAGGGAGGGAGGGAGATTGCTTCCCCCAAAATGGCGCCGGATAACTGCCGGTCACCTCTATTTAACCCCTAAACTCCACCTACCTAATCAACCTAACCACTCCTCCCCACCACAGTTAACTAATTCCTACCCAGGCCCTTCCTACCAAAACCCATCATGACGGTTACAATTGGTGGCAAGCGGCGGGATCGTTCCTACAGCCAGAAGGACAGCTACAGGAGACACCATTTCTGTGGATTCTACAATTTAAGGGCAACCCATGTCCCAGTACAGCGACCCTAAAAGCACCAGGATGGAACCAGCAGTGTTATACGAGGAGGAGGACCTGGATGGCCGGGATGCATTAAGGAAAGGCATCTGGTACCAGGCCCTGGATAATGTACAATACCAGCGGGGTGAGAGTCTCCCCAGTGAAGAGCAGCGGTTGCAGAAGCAAGTGGCCCTGCGGATGCCCTTCCTGGGAGAGCAGCCCCTGGAGGAATGGGTGAAGGAACTAGAGCACCGGGTATGGCAGGAGCTATGGCTGGAGGATGCCTACCAGGCGCTTTGGTGGTATATGGCACAGTATATACCCTGGACAGCTGAGCATGACAAGCCAGAGGGAGAGGAGTTTGATGGTCCTGGCGTGTTATGGGAGTCCTTTGCAGAGCCTGACTTCGGGAGCCCTGCACAGTCCAGACTTCAGGACATTTTCTATGAGAGGGAGGCTAGGCATGAGTGGGATGACCCCCATGAGGTAGAGAAAGACCTGGCTCACCTAGCAACCCTGGAGTGGGAACTGGAGCAGGACTACCGAGATCTCTTCCACTCCATTGGGAAGGCTCAGCAGGACAGTAAGGTGACAGACCCAGATCCAGACCCATTCAGCTGGGCAGATATTGTAGAGCGTTACTGGGAAGGACCCCAGGTGGCCAGTAGAGATGGGACCGAGGTCTCTCCACCGGTCCTGCAGGGAATTGGGAGCCCAGTCTCCATCCCCCAGCGGCAGTGTGAAATGCAGGGAGAGGAGAGCAGCGTCCTCCCTCCCCAGCGGCAGACTGAGTTACAGGGGGCAGAGGTAGTTGTTCCTGCCCCCCAGCAGCAGCATGATTTTTTGGGAATTGGGAGCCCAGTCTTCATTCCCCAGCGGCCGAGTGATGTGCCGGGAATTGGGAGCCCAGTCTCCATTCCCCAGCGGCAGAGTGTCCAGCAGGGAATAGAGAGCCCAGTCTCATTTCCCCAGCAACAGGACACTGTATTGGGAGTGGAAACAGTCGGTTTCCCTCCCCAGAGGCTGGAAGTATGTATGGGAGAGGAGCTTGCTACCACCTCTCCCCAGCGGCGGATCCATAATTTACAGGGAATTGGGAGCCCAGTCTCCATTCCCCAGCGGCAGGCTGAGTTACAGGGGGCAGAGACAGTCGGTCGGTCCTGTCCCCCAGCAGCAGATTGAGTTGTTGGGAATTGGGAGCCCAGTCTCCATCCCACAGCAACAGAAGGATTTGTTGGGAACTGGGAGCCTAGTCTCCATTCCCCAGCGGCAGCTTAACTTACCAGGGAGAGACAGTAAGCCCCACAACTGTGCAGATGGGACCGTGGTCTCTGCACTTACAGCACAGGGGGTAGGGACAGTCGGTCCTGTCCCCCAGCATCAGGGCTGTTTAGCCAAAGAGGAGACAGTCGGTCTCCCCCTCAAACAACCAGATCTCCAGCCATCTCCGCAGGGATACCAGGAGGAGGAGGTAAGCGAGCCCTCCCCTTCCCAGCTACTTCCCAACCGAGTTCTGGGGGCAAGGGATGAGCCTGCAATACCCACTGATCCCTTCCCAGCGGAAGAGCTGGCATCAGGGCAGAGAGCCGCTAGCCTCTGCTCCACCGACCCCCTTGTTACAGGACTGGCTTGTACCCCCCTCACCCCAGCAGAAGAGCTGGCATCAGGGCAGAGCGCAGTCGGCCTCTGCCCACCAAGTACCTACAGCTCCAAGCTGGAGAACCACAAAGCAAGGAGTAGCAGATGCACACTCAACAGCTGGGGACCTACAGAACAGAGCCAGGCCCCAAAATTCAACAGGTCCAGTATTGGGTTGTGGTTGGCCTGCCAGACTAACTCAGGTACTGACCGTGAGGTCAGGTATCTGGTTAGTCTTCCCTGGGAGGGGGAGATGTGTGGCGAAACCAACCTCGCCACTGGGATTTGGAGAGGCCTGTTTAAAAGCCTCTTGCCTCAGGATTATGGCCTGTGGCAAACCCAGCCACTATATACGGTAATTCCTGTACGTATGATGTTAGGGCATATGGGTATACCACTTTAAAGAACCAAGCGTATATATGTTTGTGTAACTTGTCAGCTTGGGAGACAGTTGGGTGGATAGACAGAGGGGAGGAAAATGCTGGGTGTGTTCCATTGTCCCATTGTGCCATTGTCCCATTGTGTGTTTAAATGGTGATGTCTGTCCTGTTGTCTACACATGTGTATTGACGATTTCCCTTTGTCCTGAGAGATAATTGGATTGCCCTCGGTTGTCTCTGGGACAGAGAGGAGGAAACCGTGATGCATTGTGGGGATGTGTTGTATCTGTCCTGTGTCGCAGTCTCTCTTCTGGTCCCCTAGGGGGCGTGAACGATTGGTTGCTGTACTTGCATTGTGTGTGTTGTAAGATATTGATTGGTTGGATTTCAAAACCCTGTGGGCAGTACTATGTTTGTTTTTTATGAATAAAAGAGGCTGTACTTGGGGGCGTGGCCAACTGCCGACATGGCCGGACTTGTCTGAGAGCAGCTCCAGCTCCATAACTTCTATCCTGTGTAATCCTGAGCTGGCATCACAGATTTCTATCTCATACCTGAGCTACAGAACCAGCGGCACTCGTACGTCCCGATCATGGGCCCTAGCAAAGCGCAACAAGCGGCGGATCGCCTGAAGGAGTTCGCTCGTCAGGACCCACAGCATGGCGCCGCGGCCACCTCCTCTCCTCGTCCACCGCTTACCAGGGGACAAGCTGAACAGGCCTCAGCAACGGAGACTGAGGGGGAGCCTGAACTTACCTTGCAGGTATCCCACAGTCAGCTAATGGCTGCCATCATGGGTTGCCAGTCGTCACTTACAGGCAAGATAGAGGAGGTCAGAGTGGACCTAGGCCTCTTGCGTCATGACGTCCAGCAGCTAAGGGAGAGGGTCCGGCTTACAGAGGAAAGGGTGTCTGAGCTGGAGGACTCGACAAGGCCCCTGGCTGCTAGGGTGACTGCTGTGGAGGGAGCGGTTGAAATGTGGCGTCAGAAGTGTGACGACCTAGAAAACCGCTCGAGGAGGAATAACATCCGCATACTGGGTATGCCTGAGAGGACCGAGGGATCCGATCCTGCTACATTCCTAGAGGGATGGTTCAAGTCAACGTTCCCAGATGCGTCCTTCTCGGTGGCTTTTGCAGTAGAGAGAGCCCACCGGGTCCCGGCCCGAATGCCCCCACCTGGGGCCTCGTCAAGACCACTCATTGCCCGCATGCTCAACTGGTGGAATCGTGATCTCATTCTCTCCAAGGCCAGAATCAAGCAAACCATTACCCTCGGTTCTGCTAATATCTCCTTGTATCCGGATTTCTCGGCAGAATTACAGAAGAGGGCTACGTTTACATCCATAAAGAAACGCTTGCGAGATATGGATTTACAATATTCCATGGCCTACCCGGCCCGCTTGAGAGTCTTGGATGGCGGGAAATCGCACTTCTTCAATAACCCCAGGGAGGCTGAGGACTGGCTACTAGTGAGACCTCGGAATGCGCCGCAGAGATGAGAGGACAATCCTATGACAACAGACACACTAGTTTTGGTTTCGGGACGGAACTTGTTCATCTTATGGTTCTTTTTAATATGAGCATTTAAAGGACTACTGGACTCACACGTGAACCTTTCATCTGATGGCTAACGGGTGTGAGGGGCCCGTGAGTATGTCAGTAATTTGCCTCAGGTTATGTTTACGGTTACTTAGCCATGCTTATAATTGATATTGGGAGCCAGTGCTCTCACCTGCACTTGTTTGCAAGACCTCTGCACTGTGCAGGTCACTAATGTAATGTGCTTCATCTATGTTTATTGCCCGGCACACCGGGATTTATTGTTAGGTTAGCTGTTTAACTGTTTGTATGCTAACTGGTACATCATCTATTACTATATCGTACATTGCCGTGTCAGTATTGCGGCAGATGTCGGTGGGCTTCCTGGACCATCCTACTCATTAATGATCATACAGCGCTTATGGCATCTATAACATATATGTCCTGGAATGTGCGTGGTCTTGGGGGTCACAGGAAGCGCATGGCGGTATTCGCACATATCCGGTCGTACAACCCTCATATTATATGCCTCCAGGAGACCCATGTCACTGCCGATACAGAAGGTAGACTAAGTAAACCTTGGGTGCAATGGGTTAAAAGCGCTTACGGTACGACATACTCTAGGGGTGTGTCCCTGCTAGTTCACCGCTCAGTAAGGTGGGAGGTACATCAGGAGGTGGTGGATCCTGAGGGCCAATATATTTTTGTATTCGCACATTTAAATGGCGCTCCTTATGTTATACTTAATGTGTATATTCCTCCTCCTGCCAACCTCTCTGTTCTGCAGGCCGCGGCGAGCTTTGCAGCCCAGTTCCCTTTTTCTAAGATATTGTGCATGGGAGACCTCAACACGGTGGGTAATGAGACACTGGATAGAGATATAGATATATGCCTCAGGGACCGTCTGATCATGCTCCTATCGTGGGGACTCTGCTTTCATCTGAAGGGGAGTCACGAGTCCACAGCCTACGCATACATCCGTTCTGGCTGTCCCTGATGAATATAAATGACCGTATTCCTGACCAACTGAAAGTGTTCCTGGACCTGAATGTGGAAGGGGACGGTGATGCTCTTATATTGTGGGATACCCTGAAAGCCTTTGTGAGGGGGTGCGCTAAATCATCTATATCTTATCTTAAGAAGGCTGCGAGGCTTAAGGAGGAGGAGCGGTGTGCACTACGCAAGGCGGCTGAGAATACAGATGTCTCCGATCCTTCCGAGGAGAATAGATTAGATTGGATGCAGAAGGGCAGGCAGTATATGCTATGCTTACAAGAAAAAAGGGATCGCAGGCTCTTCTTCCTTAAACAACAGGCTTTTGAGCAGGGTGGTAAGACGGGGAAGGTCCTAGCACAGGTTATTAGACGCAATACTATGGCTCCCCCGATCATTTGCATACAGAATGTGGATGGATCCGTAGTGGAGGATCCGGGCGGGATATTGAACAGATTCAGAGAATTCTATAGTGAACTATACTCCTCGAGAACCCAGTATACCCTGTCTGCGCTTTATGAGTGTCTAGGTGAGGTGTCTCATCCTGTTATCCCCCTTGGATAGGGGAATTCTTGATGAAGAGATCATGCTGGAAGAGGTGGTAGCTGCGATTAAGGGTTTAAATCTGGGAAAGCCCCCGGGGCCGGACGGCATTCCTCTGGAAGTATACTCAAAATATGAGGATATTTTAAGGCCTCAACTGCGCAAGATGTATGCTGCCTCCCTGGAGAAAGGCTTTCTACCGGATTCTCTATATGACGCATCTATTGTAATCTCCTGAAACCGGATAAAAATCCCTTAGAGTGTGGATCCTATCGTCCAATATCACTATTCAACCTAGATTACAAAATATTGACTAAAATTCTTGCAAATAGGTTAAATAGGGTGATAGCCTGAATAATACACGAGGACCAGTCCGGCTTCATACCTGGCCGTTCTACCTCTAGCAATATTAGAGAGGCCCAGGTGGTAGCGCAAGTGGGTTATACGGATGACAAACAGTGGGCCTTGGCATCCCTAGACACGGCCAAGGCATTCGATTCCATTGAATGGGAATTTCTGTTATATACCCTAGAGAGTTTTGGTTTTGGCCCCATTTTTATCAGGTGGATTAAAGTGCTCTATCACCGTCCTACTGCTAATATTATGATTAATGGGTCCTTGTCTCCCACATTTCCTTTACATCGGGGTACCCGGCAGGGATGTCCCCTATCCCCATTGCTATTTGCGGTGGCGATTGAACACCTAGCCATTAGGATACGTCAAGATACTATCTTCAAGGGGGTGTCTTTGGGAGGTAGGGAAGACAGACTAGGGTTGTATGCCGACGATCTCATTTTATTCATGGACGATGTAGATTCATCCCTACCACGGGCGATTGAGTTGATCGATCAATTTGGGGATTTCTCTGGCCTACGCATTAACTGGTCCAAGTCTGCCCTTATGGTCCCCGGACTGGCCCCTGGTATATCACAATCTTATGGTTGTGGAACATTTCAAATATTTGGGTGTTAATATCACTAAGGACCCAACGAGATCACATTTGCTTAATATTGCCCCTATTGAGACCTATGCTTTGGATAAATTCAAATCATGGACTACACTACCTCTATCGGTTATGGGCAGACTGAATCTTGTCAAGATGGTTCTCTTGCCCAAGGCATTATACTTACTAGGACACGCTTGCGCCCCAGTCCCGAGGTGCTTCTTTGCACGTCCGCATTCAGCTATAGCGAGATTCGTCTGGGGTAAGGACAGGAGGAAGTTGGCTCTTGATGTTCTGCAGAGAGGTTGGCAGCAGGGAGGAGCGGCTATGCCGGATTTATTTCTGTACTTCTTGGCGGGACAGCTGAGATTCTTAATTGCCTGGGTTGCGCAGTCCCACATACCTAACTCTGAGTTTTATTTGAGGTGTCACCTGGATCTCTCTACTTTTTGGCCAGTTCTAGAAAATTTACAGTCAATAAAGGGCCGCTTATTACCCACACATAGGTTAGCTCATCAGGTCTGGAGAGCTGCCAAGCTCCAACAATACCAAGATATTCCTGATGACACTGTGTTGTGGAACAATCCGATGTTTCCTCATCTGCGGCACTGTGAAGGCAGGGCTGTTTGGGGAAATGACGGCATTTTTACTTTAAGGGATCTGTATGAGAAGGGTGTCCTCTTCTCATTCTCTCAGCTTCAGGAGAAATTTAGGGTGCTCCGGTCTCATTTTTTTAGGTACTTACAGCTTGTGTGCACCATCGACTATCGCCCTCTCTTAACCACCTCCGGACCGCCTAACGCAGATCTGCGGTCCGGAGGTGGCAGCTCTGCGCAGAGTCACGCATATATGCGTCATCTCGCGAGAGCCGTGATTTCCTGTGAACGCGCGCTCACAGGAACGGAAGGTAAGCGAGTGGATCTCCAGCCTGCCAGCGGCGATCGCTCGCTGGCAGGCTGGAGATGCGATTTGTTTAACCCCTAACAGGTATATTAGACGCTGTTTTGATAACAGCGTCTGATATACCTGCTACCTGGTCCTCTGGTGTCCCTTTTGTTTGGATTGACCACCAGAGGACACAGGCAGCTCAGTAATAAGTAGCACCAACCACCACTACACTACACTACACCCCCCCTGTCACTTATTAACCCTTTAGTAACCACTGATCACCCCATATAGACTCCCTGATCACCCCCCTGTCATTGATCACCCCCCTGTAAGGCTCCATTCAGAGGTCCGTATGATTTTTACGGATCCACGGATACATGGAGCGGATCCGCAAAACGCATACGGACGTCTGAATGGAGCCTTACAGGGGGTGATCAATGACAAGGGGGTGATCACGCATATAGACTTCCTGATCACTTCCCTGTTATTGATCACCCCCTGTAAGGCTCTATTCAGACGTCCGTATGATTTTTACGGATCCACGGATACATGGATCGGATCCGCAAAACACATACGGACGTCTGAATGGAGCCTTACAGGGGGGTGATCACCCATATAGACTCCCTGATCACCCCCCTGTAAGGCTCCATTCAGACGTCCGTATGCGTTTTGCGGATCCGATCCATGTATCCGTGGATCTGTAAAAAATCATACGGACGTCTGAATGGAGCCTTACAGGGGGGGTGATCAGTGACAGGCGGGTGATCACCCCATATAGACTCCCTGATCACCCCCCTGTCATTGATCACCCCCCCTGTAAGGCTCCATTCAGACATTTTTTTGGGCACAAGTTAGCGGAAATTTTTTGTTTGTTTTTGTTTTTTCTTACAAAGTCTCATATTCCACTAACTTGTGTCAAAAAATAAAATCTCCCATGAACTCGCCATACCCCTCACGGAATCCAAATGCGTAATTTTTTTTTGACATTTATATTCCAGACTTCTTCTCACGCTTTAGGGCCCCTAAAATGCCAGGGCAGTACAAATACCCCACATGTGACCCCATTTCGGAGAGAAGACACCCCAAGGTATTCCGTGAGGGGCATATTGAGTCCATGAAAGATTGACATTTTTGTCCCAAGTTAGCGGAAAGGGACAAAATACCAAAAAATATCAATTTCCGCTAACTTGTGCCAAAAAAATAAAAAATTCTAGGAACTCGCCATGCCCCTCACGGAATACCTTGGGGTGTCTTCTTTCCAAAATGGGGTCACATGTGGGGTATTTATACTGCCCTGGCATTTTAGGGGCCCGAAAGCGTGAGAAGAAGTCTGGGATCCAAATGTCTAAAAATGCCCTCCTAAAAGGAATTTGTGCCGCTTTGCGCATCTAGGCTGCAAAAAAGTGTCATACATGTGGTATCGCCGTACTCAGGAGAAGTTGGGGAATGTGTTTTGGGGTGTTATTTTACATATACCCATGCTGGGTGAGAAAAATATCTTGGTCAAATGCCAACTTTGTATAAAAAAATTGGAAAAGTTGTCTTTTGCCAAGATATTTTTCTCACCCAGCATGGGTATATGTAAAATGACACCCCAAAACACATTCCCCAACTTCTCCTGAGTACGGCGATACCAGATGTGTGACACTTTATTGCCGCCAAGGTGGGCAAAGGGGCACACATTCCAAAGTGCACCTTTAGGATTTCACAGGTCATTTTTTACAGATTTTGATTGCAAAGTTCTTCTTACACATATGGGCCCCTAAATTGCCAGGGCAGTATAACTACCCCACAAGTGACCCCATTTTGGAAAGAAGACACCCCAAGGTATTCCGTGAGGGGCATGGCGAGTTCCTAGAATTTTTTATTTTTTGTCGCAAGTTAGTGGAATATGAGACTTTGTAAGGAAAAAATAAAAAATAAAAAAAATCATCATTTTCGGCTAACTTGTGACAAAAAATAAAAGATTCTAGGAACTCGCCATGCCCCTCACGGAATACCTTGGGGTGTCTTCTTTCCAAAATATGGTCACTTGTGGCGTAGTTATACTGCCCTGGCATTTTAGGGGCCCTAATGTGTGAGAAGTACCTTGCAATCAAAATGTGTAAAAAATGGCCTGCGAAATCCGAAAGGTGCACTTTGGAATATGTGCCCCTTTGCCCACCTTGGCTGCAAGAAAGTGTCACACATGTGGTATCGCCGTACTCAGGAGAAGTTGGGGAATGTGTTTTGGGGTGTCATTTTACATATACCCATGCTGGGTGAGAGAAATATCTTGGTCAAATGCCAACTTTGTATAAAAAAATTGTGTAAAGTTGTCTTTTGCCAAGATATTTCTCTCACCCAGCATGGTTATATGTAAAATAACACCCCAAAACACATTCCCCAACTTCTCCCGAGTACGGCGATACCACATGTGTCACACTTTTTTGCAGCCAAGGTGGGCAAAGGGGCCCACATTCCAAAGTGCACCTTTCGGATTTCGCCGGCCATTTTTTACACATTTTGATTGCAAAGTTCTTCTCACACATTTGGGCCCCTAAATTGCCAGGGCAGTATAACTACGCCACAAGTGACCCCATTTTGGAAAGAAGACACCTCAGGGTATTCCGTGAGGGGCATGGCGAGTTCCTAGAATTTTTTTTTTTTGTCGCAAGTTAGTGGAATATGAGACTTTGTAAGAAAAGAAAAAAAAAAAAAAACAACAAAAAAAACATCATTTTCCGCTAACTTGTGACAAAAAATAAAAAGTTCTATGAACTCACTATGCCCATCAGCGAATCCCTTAGGGTGTCTACTTTCCGAAATGGGGTCATTTGTGGGGTGTTTCTACTGTTTGGGCATTGAAGAACCTCAGGAAACATGACAGGTGCTCAGAAAGTCAGAGCTGCTTCAAAAAGCGGAAATTCACATTTTTGTACCATAGTTTGTAAACGCTATAACTTTTACCCAAACCATTTTTTTTTTGCCCAAACATTTTTTTTTTATCAAAGACATGTAGAACTATAAATTTAGTGAAAAATTTATATATGGATGTCGTTTTTTTTGCAAAATTTTACAGCTGAAAGTGAAAAATGTCATTTTTTTGCAAAAAAATCGTTAAATTTCGATTAATAACAAGAAAAGTAAAAATGTCAGCAGCAATAAAATACCACCAAATGAAAGCTCTATTAGTGAGAAGAAAAGGAGGTAAAATTCATTTGGGTGGTAAATTGCATGACCGAGCGATAAACGGTGAAAGTAGTGCAGTGCAGAAGTGTAAAAAGTGCTCTGGTCATGAAGGGGGTTTCAGCTAGCGGGGCTGAGGGGGTTAATAATAGGCTTACTCAGTTATTCATTCTCCACAGGAGTTATTTAACACCCACCAGGTTGCACAAAATGGGTAGGCTTGACCACACGAGATGCCACCGATGCGCCCAAGATAATGCGGATTTCTGGCATCTTATCTGGGACTGCCGGTATGTGAAGCCCTTTTGGAGGAAAGTAGTGGATATTTTATCTACTCTGATCACAGAGGTGATTCCCTGTTGTCCTAAAATTTGCCTTCCAGGGATAGTGGATAATGATGCCCGCTCCCTGTATGTTTGCACTTTCTTAAAAGAGTCTCTATTCTTGGCACGGAAAGCTATAGCTATGCGATGGATGGCGGAAAGACCGCCGACAATAGGCCAATGGAAGGCGTTGGTGAACCAAATTTTGCCCTATGAAAAAGTGATGTATGGGAATAGGAAATGTCCTCAGAAATTTGAGAGGGTGTGGGGTTCTTGGTGCTCTTCACCAATCACAGCTGTGCCATCCCACATGCACTCAGTACGAAATACATAGGATTGCGTGCTTAAGTATGCCATGATGCATGTTGGGTGGGGGGGGTAGAAAGGAAAACATGCTTTGTTAAGTGATGTCACGTGCTTTGTTTTACCTGCTTTATTGTCCTCAAAATGGAATTGTAATGCGCTCCGATTGTACTGCACGAATTCATGGCAATGTATGTATGTACGATAATTTGTATGATTCAAGATACTGACATATGTATAACTGTACCAATTTTGGTTGTTATTCTAAATAAAACGAGTTTAAAAAAAAAAGAGGCTGTACTTGAAGTACAGTCAGACCACTGCTTGACCCTCAACACGGAGCCTTGTCTCGCTATTGGGGGGATTCCCTGTATGCTGTTAGAGACTGATTGCCAGAAGTGTAAGCCGATTGTATGCTTTTCCTGTTCGTCTGCTAGCAGCTATTCGCGAGGTTCCAGTTTGGAGTGCTATTTTGTATCCAGTTCGGGAGTTTGGTGTTCTGCAGTAGCTGTGCCTATCTCTCAGAAAGGGGCATATCGCCTAAACGGATTTTAACCCCTTGTCTGCTGAAACGGTCCGTTACAGACGGCCTCCCCTTACCTGCGTCCTAGTCCGGCCTCTCTTTTTGGAAAACCATTTCGCACCAGCAATCTGATTAAAGAGGTCGGGAATAAGAGGAAGAGGATAGGAGTCACGTATAGTTATCCGATTTAGTTCGCGAAAATCTAGGAAAGCACGCAGGCCCCCATCTTTCTTCTTCACAAAGAAGAACCCTGCATCCAAGGGTGAAGAAGAGGGTCTGATATGTTCTTTAACCAGACTCTCGTAAATCTAGTCCTTCATGGATTGTCTTTTGGGGCCAGAAAAAATATATAACCTGGTCTTAGGTAACTTTGCTCCAGGTAGCAGGTTAACCGGGCAATCATACGGATGATGGGGTGGTAACTCCTGCCACCCCTTCTCAAAGAAAACATCCTCAAAGTCGGACACAAATGCTGGTAAGGTTGTAATGGAGGTGCCTGAGCAACTGCTACTTAGGCAATTGTCCCTACAATGCTCACTTCACTCCAATATCTCCCTGGTCTGCCAATCAACAACAGGATTGTGCGCTGCCAACCAGGAAAGATCTAATACCATAGGAGTAGGAGGACCTTCAAGGACATAGCAAGAAATAAGCTCATTATGGAGGGCCCCCACCCGAAGATGTATGTTATGTAAATGTTTGTAAGGTTCCCCTCAGTAAGAGGAGCGGAGTCGATGGCGAATACGGCGATATATCTAAGTAACAGACTAAAAGAATAACCCAGAGTCCGAGCAAATTGGGCATCCACCATATTAACCCCACTGTCCAAAAAAACTGAGCTCGTCCCAGTTTTCTTACCCGAGTGTCACGTTCGGGTGTGGGAGGGAAACACCAGGGAGGGAAAGGGGTGAGGGATTAAGGCCTGGAAACTAGGGAAAGGAAATGGACACCTCCTAGTAAAACCCTAATCAAAGACCTGACAGACTACCAGTATGAGCAGACCCAGAGGTAGGTGAGTTCATACACCGGAAAACCTAGTGTCCTAACTATAGGACCCTGGTACTAATGTCAGGACTGAGACAACCTGTTCCTCCAAAGGGAAGGATGAATAGGAGTCTCCCTCATGCCTTAATACAAAAGACAGGGAAATTCGAAACACAAAATAACCCAAACAAAATACAAAAGGGAAAGGAAACACTTAACTTCAAGTGCCTATGGCAGCACCAGGATCTCAGCCAAGATCCACACACCAGCTATCCGCAACTCCAACAGAAGCTATAAACCGCACAGCATTAAGAAGGTTAAATGACCACAATAGTCACACCTGCGGATAGAAGGTGTGGAAAGCACCAGAAACAACACAGATGTCATTTGATCCAAACGGAAAACATGTCAGATCAAACCACGTGTTGCCAGTCTCACTGTTCTCTTGCCACCTGTCGCGGGAACATCCGTGACAGTACCCCCCTTCTACGGGTGACCTCAAGGCACCCAGGACCAAACTTATCCGGATGAGACCTGTGAAAGGCTTTCACCAAACGACTGGCATTCACGTCAGATGCCGGTACTCACATCATTTCCTCAGGTCCATAACCCTTCCAGTGAACAAGATACTGAAGAGATCTACGGAAAACTTGAGAGTTAATTATTTTGGCGATCTGGAATTCAAAACTATCGTCCACTATGACAGGAGCAGCAAGGGGGACAACTCCAAAGGTTCAACATATCTCTTCAGCAAAGGTTTGTGAAACACATTATGAATTTTAAGAGCTTGAGGAAGTTCAAGACGAAAAGCTACAGGATTAATAATGGCCGTGATCTTATATGGACCAATAAACCTTGGACCCAACTTCCAAGAAGGAACCTTCAGCTTAATATTTTTTGTGGACAGTCACACAGAATCACCCACTCATAGGCCCGGACAATTCATACGTCTCCTGTCAGCCACACGTTTATACTTGTTGCCCATATTCATAAAATTATTAAAAATTTTCCGCCATATAGAAGACAATGATGACGACAAGTGTTCCTCCTCAGGTATACCAGAAGTATCCAAACCAGAGAATGTACAAAATTGCGGTTGAAACCCATGTGCCCCCAAAAAAGGCGACTTAGCAGTGGACTCCTGTCTACGATTGTTTATTGCAAACATCTTAAGTAAGTCTCCAGACTATGATTCGTGCGCTCTGTCTGTCCATTCGTCTGAGGGTGAAAAGCAGAAGAAAAAGTACAGAACGCTTTCCAGAATCTGGACACAAACTGAGTCCCATGATTGGAGACCACGTCAGAGGGGATGCCATGACGTTTCACAATGTTGTCAACAAACACTTGTGCAAGGGATTTAGCATTAGGTAGGTACGGCAATTCTATAAAGTGCACCATTTTACTAAAGCGATCAACTACCACCAGAATAACTGTCTTTCTAGACAAATTAGGCAGATCAGTAATAAAATCTATTGACAAGTGAGTCCATGGTCTGGACGGGATGGGCAACGGAAGTGGAGATCCAGAAGGTCGAGTATGTGTCACCTTAGCATGTGCACAGATACTACAAGCTGACACATAGTCCTTAACACACTTACAAAACCCCGGCCACCAGAATCTACTAGATATGAGGTCGGCAGTGGATCTACTCCCAGGGTGTCCTGTAAGAACCATACAGTGATGTTCCTCAAACACCTTGTGACGCAATTCTGATGGAACAAACAATCTCCCAGAGGGACAAGAATCCGGTGCATCTCCCTGAGCCTCTAACACCTTCACCTCAAGGTCGGGGTAAAGAGTGGATATCATCACCCCTCCAACAGTATCGGACTCTTAGTATCGGATTTTTAAAATCACTACCTCCAGGAAAACTATGTGACAAGGCATCTGCCTTGATGTTCTTAACCCCAGGACGATAATTGATAATGAAATTGAATCTGATGAAAAACAAAGACCATCTGCCTTGTCTCGGGTTCAGTTGTTTAGCCGACTCCAGAAAAGCCATATTTTTTTTTTATGATCAGTAACTACCGTGATCGGATGAATCGCCCCTTCCAACCAATGACTCCTCAAAAGCCAACTTAATGGCCTGTAACTGTCACAACCAGACAGCTGAGAAGCTCTGACAGAGGCCTTTCAGAACCTCCTCCTTGAGTTCTCTTTGTTGTACTGTTCAGTTCCTCATCTCGTTAGCCTCTCTCAGCTGTCATGGAGCTGGACTGATTGCTTCCCTTTAAATCCCTCCCCATGGTGCATTGCTGGGCGGCTTATACTTCCTCCTGGAGTGTGTGCGCATGCTGATCTTGTTTTCCTGTCTGCTACAAAGTTAAGTGCTGAACATTTATCTGTTATTTTCTGTTTGCTGGATCCCAGGTGACCCTGACTCCCTCCGTGTCTGGAGTAGGGAGCCGGTGGTCGTGTCCCCTCACTATTGTAGGGTGCTCAGATGTTATATAGTCAAGGTACGTGGATATGCAAACCTCCACCTTTCGGATCTTTGCATAGGCTGAGCAGCCAGGGATAGTCTCAGGTCTTGTGCAGGGGTCTCCCTTTTGGTTCCTTAGCTTTGGATCCACTCAGTCATATATGCATGTTGCTTTGTCTTGTTTCCTGTACACCGTCCGTGACATTATAAGCCGCCAAAACCGTCTCAAGCATGGATCCGGTTTCACTTTTGGCTGAACGCTTCCAGGGTCTTTCATTGGAGGTAGCTGATCTCCGTAAGACTTTTTCTCAGCTTCAAGTGACCGGTTCAGCTTGCGTTCATGGAGTTTGTTCTGAGCCTAAGATCTCGCTCCCGGATACGTTCTCCGGGGGGTAGTGAGAATTTTGTGCGTTTTAGAGAGGCTTGCAAACTCCATTTTCGCCTTCTTCCCCATTCCTCTGGTGATGAGGAACGGAGGGTGGGGATCATCATCTCGCTGCTCAGGGGTAACGCTCAGTCCTGGGCCTTTTCGCTGCCGGAGGGGGCACGGCCTCTCCGTTCAGTGGATGAATTCTTTTTAGCCCTGGGTCAGATATATGATGATCCGGATCGTATTGCTCTGGCGGAGTCTAGACTACGTCTCCTATGCCAGGGTAAACAATCCGCAGAAATATACTGCTCAGAATTTCGGAGTTGGGCAGCTGATACTGGTTGGAATGATGCTGCGCTCCGAAGTCAATTTTGCCATGGTCTTTCAGAGGGATTGAAAGATGCATTTGCCTTTCATGAGAGGCCTATTTCTTTGGACTCTGCTATGTCTCAGGCCGTTCGTATTGACAGGCGTCTTAGAGAGAGAGGAGAGATCTCTCCTTCCTGTCATACTCGGTCCCAGGACTGTGCAGCGGTCCCATTCTCTGCGCAGGGGTCTCAGTCGCCGTCAGCCCCTTCTGAGCAGGAGCCCATGCAGCTGGGTGTGCTTGCCTCTGACAATAGAAGATTCAGCTCGCATGGGAGGGTTTGTTTTTGTTGTGGAGGTATAAATCATTTGGCAAATATTTGTCCCTCTAGGAGATTCAGGCAGTTTTCTGGGAGTAATAAAGAAACAAACAGGAAAAAATCTTTTAAAAATGTTCCGTCTGTTACTATTGGCAGGGTTGAGGCGGAAATTGAAGATTTTCCGTTTGCTTGTAGTTCCCGTTTTGTCCTGCCGGCTAGGGTGGCGCTAGAGAGCAAGAATTTTTTTTGTGAGATTTTTGTGGATAGTGGAGCAGCGGTCAATCTCATTGATAATCAATTTGCGATAACTCATGGTTTCCAGGTGCGCACTTTGGGAAAGGATATTCCTGTTTTTGCTATTGATTCCGCTCCACTTTCTCAGAAGTCATTAAAGGGCATAGTTCACAATATCCGTTTAATTGTGAGTGATGCTCATGTTGAGGATGTGTCATGTTTCGTCCTTAGCGGTTTGCCCACCCCTCTGGTGTTGGGGCTGCCCTGGCTCACTAAGCATAACCCCACCATTGATTGGCAAGCGAAGCAAATAAATGGTTGGAGTGACTTTTGCAGAGAGAATTGCCTCACGACATCTGTTTCTGAGGTTTCTACTAAGACTGTACCATCTTTTCTCTCTGAATTTTCGGATGTCTTCTCTGAGAGTGGAGTTCAGGATTTGCCCCCGCACAGGGAGTACGATTGCCCTATTAATCTCATCCCAGACGCCAAGCTGCCTAAATCTCGTTTATACAATCTTTCCCAACCTGAGAGGATCGCTATGCGTGCTTATATCTCTGAGAGTCTGAGAAAGGGACACATACGACCCTCGAAGTCACCTGTTGCCGCTGGTTTTTTCTTTGTTAAGAAAAAAGATGGTTCTTTAAGACCTTGTCTGGATTTCAGGGAGCTGAACAGTGTCACTATTCGTGACCCTTATCCGCTTCCTCTGATCCCGGACCTGTTTAACCAGGTTGTTGGGGCTAAAGTATTTTCCAAATTAGATCTAAGAGGGGCATACAACCTGGTCAGGGTCAGAGAAGGGGATGAATGGAAGACGGCCTTCAATACCCCTGAGGGCCATTTTGAGAATTTGGTTATGCCTTTTGGTTTGATGAATGCCCCAGCCGTTTTTCAGCATTTCGTGAACAGCATTTTTTATCATTTGATGGGAAAATTTGTATTAGTGTATTTGGATGACATTTAGATTTTTTCTCCTGATTTCAAAACTCATAAGGAACATTTACGTCAGGTCTTGCTCATCCTGCGGGAGAATAAATTATATGCGAAACTGGAAAAATGTGTGTTTGCGGTTCCAGAAATTCCATTTCTGGGGTTTCTTCTCTCCGCTTCTGGTTTTCGCATGGACCCCGAGAAGGTCCGCACTGTGCTTGAGTGGGAGCTTCCTGAGAATCAGAAGGCGCTGATGCGTTTTTTGGGCTTTGCCAATTATTACAGGAAGTTTATTTTGAATTATTCCTCTGTTGTTAAACCACTCACTGATATGACCAGAAAGGGGGTAGATTTTTCTTCTTGGTCAGTAGAGGCGCGTAAGGCTTTTTCTGATATCAAGGAGAGTTTTGCTTCCGCTCCCATCTTGGTGCAACCTGATATTTCTTTACCCTTCATAGTTGAGGTTGATGCTTCTGAGGTGGGTGTGGGGGCGGTCTTGTCTCAGGGTTCCTCTCCTGCCAAATGGCGACCGTGTGCCTTTTTCTCGAAAAAACTCTCCTCCGCAGAGAGAAATTACGATGTGGGAGATAGGGAATTGTTGGCCATCAAGTTGGCTTTTGAGGAATGGCGCCATTGGCTAGAGGGAGCCAGACACCCTATTACTGTATTTACTGACCATAAAAATCTGGCCTACTTGGAGTCAGCCAAGCGTCTGAACCCGAGACAGGCCAGATGGTCTTTGTTCTTTTCTAGGTTTAATTTTGTGGTCACGTTCCGCCCTGGAGTTAAGAATGTGAAGGCAGATGCCCTGTCACGTTGTTTTCCGGGAGGCGGGAATTTTGAAGACCCGGGTCCCATTTTGGCTGAAGGTGTGGTGGTCTCTGCTCTTTTTTCTGAATTGGAGGCAGAGGTGCAGGCAGCCCAGTCAGAGGCTCCTGATCTTTGTCCTCCTGGGAGGTTGTTTGTGCCTCTCGCTTTAAGACACAAGATTTTTAAAGAACACCACGATACGGTCCTTGCTGGGCACCCGGGGGCAAGAGCCACACTGGATCTCATCGCTCGGAGATTCTGGTGGCCTGCGCTTCGTAAGTCGGTTGAGGGTTTTGTGGCAGCCTGCGAGACTTGCGCTCGTGCCAAAGTCCCTCATTCACGGCCATCAGGTCCTCTCCTTCCCTTACCCATTCCTTCCCGTCCTTGGACACATCTGTCCATGGACTTTATCACGGACCTGCCTCGTTCCTCGGGGAAGACTGTGATTCTGGTGGTGGTGGACCGTTTTAGCAAAATGGTGCATTTCATCCCTTTTCCTGGTTTGCCCAATGCTAAGACGCTGGCGCAGGCATTTATTGATCACATTGTCAAATTGCACGGTATTCCTTCAGACATAGTCTCTGATAGGGGCACGCAGTTTGTTTCCAGATTCTGGAAGGCTTTCTGTTCTCGCTTGGGGGTTCGGTTGTCATTCTCTTCTGCTTTCCACCCGCAGTCGAATGGTCAGACAGAGCGCGTCAATCAGAATCTGGAGACATATCTGCGCTGTTTTGTGGCGGAGAATCAGGAGGATTGGTGTTCTTTTCTCTCCCTTGCTGAGTTTGCTTTAAATAACCGTCGTCAGGAGTCCTCTGATAAGTCACCATTTTTTGGTGCATATGGGTTTCATCCACAGTTTGGGACTTTCTCGGGAGAGGGGTCTTCTGGTTTACCTGATGAGGACAGGTTCTCCTCATCTTTGTCATCTATTTGGCAAAAGATTCAGGATAATCTAAAGAGCATGAGTGAGAGATATAAGCGTGTGGCAGATAAGAGACGTGTGCCTGGTCCGGACCTGAATGTTGGTGATCTGGTGTGGTTGTCTACCAAGAATATCAAATTGAAGGTTCCCTCCTGGAAGTTGGGTCCTAGGTTTATTGGGCCTTACAAAATCCTGTCTGTCATCAATCCTGTTGCCTACCATCTTGATCTTCCTCAGACTTGGAAGATCCATAATGTTTTTCATAAGTCCTTATTGAAACCTTATGTTCAACCCATTGTACCCTCGCCTTTGCCTCCTCCTCCGATTATGGTTGATGGGAATCTTGAATTTCAGGTCTCTAGGATTGTGGATTCTCGTCTTGTTCGCGGTTATCTTCAGTACCTTGTTCATTGGGAGGGTTATGGTCCTGAGGAGAGGATGTGGGTCCCAGTGACGGACATTAAGGCCTCTCGTCTCATCAGGGCTTTCCATAGGTCCCATCCTGAGAAGGTGGGCTCTGAGTGTCCGGAGTCCACTCGTAGAGGGAGGGGTCCTGTCCTGTCACCCGGTATATAACTGGTTAATGTCCTCCTGTCACTGGTCCAGTGTCTGTGTATTAGATATAGGGGGGTATATATTATATAGATGAGGTCACAGAGGTCGGGTCGTGTCCTGTCACTGTCACAACCAGACAGCTGAGAAGCTCTGACAGAGGCCTTTCAGAACCTCCTCCTTGAGTTCTCTTTGTTGTACTGTTCAGTTCCTCATCTCGTTAGCCTCTCTCAGCTGTCATGGAGTTAGACTGATTGCTTCCCTTTAAATCCCTCCCCATGGTGCATTGCTGGGCGGCTTATACTTCCTCTTGGAGTGTGTGTGCATGCTGATCTTGTTTTCCTGTCTGCTACAAAGTTAAGTGCTGAACATTTATCTGTTATTTTCTGTTTGCTGGATCCCAGGTGACCCTGACTCCCTCCGTGTCTGGTGTAGGGAGCTGGTGGTCGTGTCCCCTCACTATTTTAGGGTGTTCAGGGGTTATATAGTCAAGGTACGTGGATATGCAAACCTCCACCTTTCGGATCTTTGCATAGGCTGAGCAGCCAGGGATAGTCTCAGGTCTTGTGCAGGGGTCTCCCTTTTGGTTCCTTAGCTTTGGATCCACTCAGTCATATATGCATGTTGCTTTGTCTTGTTTCCTGTACACCGTCCGTGATAGTAACTCTCTCTTACCCACATCGTAATTTCTCTCAGCGGGAGAGAGTTTTTTTTTTTTGAGAAAAAGGCACATGGTCGCCGATTACCATGTGACGGGCCCTGCGATAAGACTGCTCCTACCCCTACCTTCGATGCGTCCACTTCCACAATGAAAGGTTGTGATACATCCAGGGCGGAGGCTGACCGCTGACCAGGATCAAGGTCTGACACAGAGCTCCCGCTTCACTAACCCATGCCTCCATAAATGACCACGTCGGAACAACTCCAAAATGGTTAAGATTGGAAGGGACAGATGCAGGGAATCCCCTGCTACTCCTACAAAGAAAAGGAATCAAGTAGAGATTGACCGCTTCCTTAAAAAGAAGTTTGCAACATCCCCTGCACGCATGGACAAGATGGCGCCGCATGCATGTGCTCGAGGCTCGGATGAGGAAGACCAGGAAGAGACAAGTAGCACGCCAGACACAGCTGAATCTGGAGACAGCGGAGCAGTCACCAGAGCCTTTTTAAAGACACACTGTCACCAGCGCTTGCCCCGCTGTTAAAAGAAGTCAGAGACCTCAGGCAAGACATGAGGGCATTGGGGCACAGAGTGGAATCACTAGAGAGCAACCAGAGTATCATGTCCACTCATAGCTCCGCTGTAGTCCAAGCGATGGGGTGAAAATTAACTCCCTCAATACTGCTTACCTTCTCATAGAAGACCAGGAGAAACATAGCAGGATAAAGAACATCAGAATTAAAGGTCTCCCTGAGTCTATTGCACCGCCAAACCTGCACTCTACCGCCATGGAATCGTTCTCAGACCTCCTGGGGGAAGACAGAGCATGCTCTATCATTATTGAGAGAATCCACAGGTCCCTCTGGCCTCCACCCAAGCAAGGCGAACCCCCTAGAGACATTGTCTGTGGCCTCCTTAGTTATAGAGACACAATTGCCATCTTGCAGGCGGTAAGAGAAAAGAAGGTCATTGCTATTAATGGGACTAAATCCTTTTATATCAGGACCTTGCCCCATCTACACTATCTAAAAGAAGGGCTCTTAAGCCTCTCACTGATTATCTACACAGTCAGAAAATACTATACAGGTGGACGTTTCCCTTTGGGATTACATTCAGCAGGGAAGGAAAGCTCTGGACCTGTCCTCAGCCTGGTCCATTCTAAATGTCGCCCCGCTACCCATTGACTCTTGGTTACCTGTGGACATATCCCTGCACAAGCTGCCACCTTTGTCTCAACATGATCCCTGGACAACATCCACCTAAGCTTCCAAGAAACAAGTGATGCATAGATTGAATTTCTAACTTTCTATTGCACCTATGGTGGACCAGCGTGAGACTGAGATCCTAAATCTGCACTTCACCCAGATAAGTACTGTTATTCGCAGTCTCAATACTCATGGGGCGCAGGCCACTGTTGATTACGAGTTATGTGACCCTCTTTGACTGTACCGCACACCTACCAGTAGATGGCGACGGAATGTCAACTTTTCATCTTAAATATGGGGTCATAGACCACTTCACAATCGCAGTGCCTCAACATCGATTCCTCCCAGGTCCGCCAGGCCCACCAGGGGCTCCCTCATCTGGAGTACCTTTATACCCCACTACAAAGTTGTTAATACACCAAGTTATCTGCGGGCTTTTCCAAAATAGTGTTTCTACGTGAAAAACTGAGAGATGTGAAGAAAGAAAGATGGAAAGTCAGATCAAGTAGCGCGAATTTGCCACATCGGAAAAATACCTCTTCACAGACATCTGTATAAGATTATGTGGCTCCTGTTTTGTTCATTTAAGTTTAGTATTTTCAAGTTGGGTTTACATTGCTATATGTTATATGTCTTTGTAAGTATATACTGATGTGACGGGTGTCGCCAGGTTGGGATGAGATCTTTCCTCCACCCCAGACCCTCACATTCCCCCTCATACACAGATGGGCTTCAGCTGGGGATCTTCTTTCTTCTACAGCTGTCCCCCATCCTAACTCTGTTCCGACAGGTTGTTGTTTTCTCACCTGCTCTTATTTTTCTTTCAGAACCAGAATTTTCTGCTGGTTTGATTCTTGCCAGGTCTTGGCTGACTTTTAAAGCAAGTATACCGATAAACACATCTTTCTCATTATGGCATCTTTAAATATGTCATGGTCTTACCTTCTTACTGTTCTCCTTCGTTTGACATGTGCTGGCGGCCATCTTGGTTTCTGGGTTTCTTGTAGCCTCCCACCCTGCGGCTTCTCCTTCCCACTGGGAGGAGCTGGATGCCTAGCTCATATATATAGGAGGTCTGTGGCTTCAGTTCCTTGCTTGGTCCTCCTGTGTTCACATGCTTCTAAGACTGCTGCTGCTTCTGGTTCCTGATCCTGGCCTCGTCTGACTACCCCGTTGGTTCCTGATCCTGGCTTCGTCTGACTACCCCGTTGGTTCCTGATCCTGGCTTCGTCTGACTACCCTGCTGGTTCCTGATCCAGGCTTCGTCTGACTACCCTTCTAGTTCCTGACCCCTGTCTACGCAAGACCCTGCTTCGGTTTAGCCATCCGTTTGGACTTTTGCTTACAGCTTGATTTGCAATAAAGCCTTCTTATTTCCACTTATCTCTTGTTGTACGTCTGGTTCATGGTTCCATGACATTAGGACCAAGCCATGAATTTTGACGGTACAGGGCCATCCTCGCTACCTACGCTGGTTGCCAGACTTGATCAGCAGGATCACCTGTTGGGTCGGTTCGCTGTGGCGTTGCAAACCCTGCTTGAACGCACGGCTCATTTCGCTTCCGTTGCCGATGGGTCGGTTGTCGCTCCTGGGCCCGCTCCTACTGCCGCTCCGGTTGTTGCGCAAGAGTCTACCCCGACACCGGTTGCTGCGCCTGCGGTGTCTCGGGGTATGACCGGTTCTGCCCCCCTCCACAGCGCTTTGGGGGAGAGCCAACTCAGTGCCGAGGTTTCCTTAACCAGGTGGGCATTTATTTCGAGTTGCTGCCACATGCCTTTCCTACTGAGAGATCAAAGGTGGGCTTCTTGATCTCGCTGCTCTCGGACAAGGCCTTGGCCTGGGCCAGCCCTTTATGGGAGAACAACAATCCGGTGGTTGCCGAGTTTTCCGGTTTTGTTGCTTCTCTTCGGAAGGTATTCGATGTGCCGGCTCGTGCTGCCTCTGCTGCGAAGCTCCTTATGTCCATCAGACAGGGTTCACGATCCGTAGCTGAATACGCCATTGAGTTTCGTACCCTGGCAGCAGAGGTGGGCTGGAATAATGAGGCTCTGGTCGCTGCTTTCTCTCATGGTCTCTCGGATGCCTTGAAGGATGAGGTTGCAGCTAAGGACCTACCAGTGGAGCTCGAGTCTCTTATTTCTTTCCTGATTTTGATTGACACCAGACTCAGGGAGAGGCCTTCCTTTAAGGAGAGCCTGCGGAGGTCTTCTAACAGATTGGCGCCTACGTTTGCTGTCCCACCCGTGCCTCCCTCTCCTCCCACGCCTCCTGGGGATGACTTGTCTGGGGGTGAACCCATGCAGCTGGGGTTTGCTCGCCTGTCCGAGGGGGAGAGGGTACTCCGGAGACGCGAGGGCCGATGCATGTACTGTGGTCTCGGTGGGCATTTTCGGTTGGCATGTCCGAACCGTCCGGGAAACGCTCGCACCTGAGATCCTGTCGGGGGCAGATCTTGGGTGGAGTCTCCTCATCCCCGGTTTCCCGTGTTGACAAACCACTGATCACTGTTGTCCTCTCCTGGGTCGGGGGCTCGGTGACGACCCAGGCGTTGGTGGACTCTGGTGCTGGTGGTTTGTTCATTGATAGTGTGTTCGCTGCCGCCAATTCCATTCCTCTGCAGCCTCGAGGTTCCCCACTGGCTCTTGAGGCGATAGACGGCAGACCCCTTCTGCCGCCACACGTGACTCATGAGACCCTTCCAGTGGGGATAGCCATTGGTGCCGTTCACAGAGAGTCGGTCTGTCTCCAGGTGATTTCGTCTCCACACTACCCGGTGGTCTTGGGGTACCCCTGGCTCCAGAAGCATAATCCGACTTTCGATTGGAGATCGGCCGAGATCCTCTCGTGGTCACCGCAGTGTGGGGCTAGTTGCATCCATGGGCCTGTCAAGTTGCTGTGTACTTCCTCGGACTCTCTGTTGCCTCCTGAATACGAAGAGTACCGGGATGTATTCGATAAGGTGCGCGCGGTTGCCCTACCTCCGCACCGCCCATACGATTGTGCCATAGAGTTACAATCTGGTGCCGTTCCTCCTCGTGGCAAAGTCTATCCACTGTCGGTAGCGGAGAATGAGGCCATGGAGGAGTACGTGAGGGAGGCGCTTTCACGCGGACACATTCGCAAATCCTCGTCCCCGGCAGGGGCTGGATTTTTCTTTGTGAAAAAGAAGGGCGGTGAGTTGAGGCCTTGCATCGATTACAGGGGTCTCAATCGCATCACGATCAAGAACGCTTACCCGATACCCTTGATTTCCGAGCTGTTCGATCGCCTCAAAGGGGCCACGGTCTTTACCAAACTCGACCTGAGGGCGGCATATAACCTGGTAAGGATCAAGGCGGGCGATGAGTGGAAGACCGCGTTTAACACCAGGACCGGTCATTATGAATCCTTGGTTATGCCCTTTGGGTTGTGCAATGCGCCCGCAGTCTTCCAGGAATTCATCAACGATGTTTTCCGTGACCTGTTGCAGCAGTGTGTGGTGGTCTATTTGGATGACATCTTGGTATATTCTGAATCCATGGAGGCCCACATTATGGATGTCAGACGAGTGTTGCAACGGTTACGAGAGAACAGGCTGTTCGGTAAGCTTGAGAAATGCGAATTTCACCGATCCCAGGTAACCTTCTTAGGTTACATCATTTCCGCTGAGGGGTTCTCCATGGATCCTGAGAAGGTTTCGGCTGTCTTACAGTGGCCCCAGCCCAGTGGTCTCCGTGCCCTGCAGCGCTTTTTGGGCTTCGCCAATTATTATCGGAAGTTCATCAGGAACTTTTCTATGCTAGCCAAGCCTCTCACGGATCTGACCAGGAAGGGCAGTAATTTCCAGGTCTGGCCGCTCGAGGCCATCCGAGCTTTTGAGGCTCTAAAGTCCGCCTTTGTGTCGGCTCCGATTCTGTCGCATCCCAACCCTGGGTTGCCCTTTGTCCTCGAGGTGGACGCGTCTGAGACGGGAGTAGGCGCCCTTCTGTCTCAGCGTAGAACACCAGAGGGTCCTCTGCTTCCCTGTGGGTTTTACTCCCAGAAACTGTCTTCCGCGGAGTGCAACTATCAGATTGGTGACAGGGAGTTATTGGCCATCGTGCAGGCCCTTAAAGAATGGAGGCACTTGCTCGAGGGTTCGGTGGTTCCGGTTCTCATCCTGACGGACCACAAGAATCTGACCTACCTTTCTGAGGCCAAGAGATTAACACCACGTCAGGCCAGATGGGCTCTGTTCTTGTCACGTTTTAATTACGTGGTCTCCTACCTACCCGGTTCCAAGAACATCAGAGCGGATGCCTTATCACGGCAGTACTCCGAGCTGTCCGGGGAGGAGTCGATTCCGACTTCGGTCATACCTCCGAATCAGATCCTGGCCGCCATTCGCACCAGCCTGACCTCTCCCCTGGGTGAGCAGATTTTGGCGGCTCAATCTGGTGCTCCCTCTGGGAGACCCAACGGCAGGTGTTTTGTGCCTGAGGAGTTGCGCACTCGGTTGTTGCGAACCTACCATAACTCCAAGGCCGCAGGGCATCCTGGTAAGAATCAGCTGTCCTGGGCTGTTTCACGTCTGTTCTGGTGGCCTTCTCTACGTTCCGACATAGCCGCATATGTAGCGGCATGCTCCGTTTGTGCCCAGAGTAAGTCCCCTCGGCACCTTCCGTTGGGCCTTTTGCAACCCATAGCCACCGGGGAGCGCCCATGGTCACACCTGGGGATGGATTTCATTGTGGACCTCCCTGCATCCCGAGGCCATACGGTCATTCTCATGATTGTGGATCGGTTTTCCAAAATGTGCCACTGTGTTCCTCTCAAGAAGTTACCCTCTGCACAAGAGTTGGCCACGATTTTCGCCAGGGAGGTCTTCCGGTTGCACGGTTTGCCCAAGGAGATTGTGTCGGATCGGGGGAGTCAGTTTGTGTCCAGGTTCTGGCGCGCCTTTTGCTCCCAGTTGGGGATTCATCTCTCTTTCTCCTCGGCCTACCACCCTCAGTCCAATGGGGCCGCAGAACGATCCAATCAGGCCTTGGAGCAATTCCTTCGTTGCTATGTCTCCGATCACCAAGACAATTGGGTTGACCTCCTGCCTTGGGCTGAGTTTGCCAGGAACACGGCGGTGAACTCTTCCTCTGGGACGTCTCCCTTCATGGCCAATTATGGGTTCCAACCTGCCGTGTTACCGGAGGTATTCTCTCCCCAGGATATTCCGGCTGTGGAGGATCACCTTTCCGTCCTACGTGCTTCTTGGGTACAGATCCAGAGGTCCCTTGAGGTCTCTGCGCAGCGCCAGAGACTCCAGGCTGATCGCAGACAAGCGCCCGCTCCTTCCTACCAGGTCGGAGACCGTGTATGGTTGTCCACCCGCAACCTCAACCTTCGAGTGCCCACTCCCAAGCTGGCGCCTCGCTTTGTTGGTCCCTTCCGAGTGCTTCGCAGGGTAAACCCGGTAGCCTATGCCCTTGCGCTTCCTCCTGGCATGCGGATCTCCAACGTGTTTCATGTCTCCCTGTTGAAGCCATTGGTGTGTAATCGTTTCACTTCCTCGGTTCCTCGGCCCCGTCCGGTCCAAGTGGGCAATCATGAGGAATATGAGGTGAGCAATATCCTGGACTCACGCCTGGTCCGTGGTCGGTTGCAGTTTTTGGTCCATTGGCGTAGTTATGGTCCAGAGGAGCGTTCCTGGGTTCCCTCCGCAGATGTCCATGCTCCTGCTTTGCTCCGAGCCTTCCACGCACGCTTCCCTCAGAAACCGTTCCTTACCCCGCGGAGGAGGGGCCCTTGAGGGGGAGGTACTGTCATGGTCTTACCTTCTTACTGTTCTCCTTCGTTTGACATGTGCTGGCGGCCATCTTGGTTTCTGGGTTTCTTGTAGCCTCCCACCCTGCGGCTTCTCCTTCCCACTGGGAGGAGCTGGATGCCTAGCTCATATATATAGGAGGTCTGTGGCTTCAGTTCCTTGCTTGGTCCTCCTGTGTTCACATGCTTCTAAGACTGCTGCTGCTTCTGGTTCCTGATCCTGGCCTCGTCTGACTACCCCGTTGGTTCCTGATCCTGGCTTCGTCTGACTACCCCGTTGGTTCCTGATCCTGGCTTCGTCTGACTACCCTGCTGGTTCCTGATCCAGGCTTCGTCTGACTACCCTGCTGGTTCCTGACCCCTGTCTACGCAAGACCCTGCTTCGGTTTAGCCATCCGTTTGGACTTTTGCTTACAGCTTGATTTGCAATAAAGCCTTCTTATTTCCACTTATCTCTTGTTGTACGTCTGGTTCATGGTTCCATGACAAAATATCACCACATTTAATGCTAGGGGTCTTAATACCCCTAAAAATAAACTGACATCTACTTTCTACAGGAAACTCATATAAAGAATGGCAGGATTCCTTCCTTTCCCACCATCCATTTCTCTCACTGGTTCCATTCTACTTTCAGTTCAGCTGCAAATGGGGGGGGGGGGCGGGGGTCAGCATAGCCATTTCGAAGAATGTTCCTTTCCTGTTGACTGTGGTACAAAATTATCCTGATGGTCGCTACCTCTTCCTGAAAGGTAAAGTGGGTCCCACAATAGTGTCTATGGACAACCTATACGCTCCCAACTCCCAACACAAATGGCTTAAAACCACACTTACAAAATTCCACGAATTCTCTGAACCTGGACATACCCTTATTTTCACCCAGGCAGCCCCCTGAGGCTAGCATCGGAGCATCTCATGCTCCGATGCGCTCCCTTGCCTTGCGCTAGATCACGCAGGGCACGGGCTCTTTTGTTTTCAATAACACACTGCCGGGCGGAAATTTCCGCCCGACAGTGTGTTCGGTGACGTCACTGGCTCTGATGGGCAGGCTTTAGCGCTGCCCTAGCCGTTTTACTGGCTAGGGCATAGCTAAATCCCGCCCATCAGTGCCGGTGACATCACCGGGGTTCCTGGCAGTCCCATGGACAGCCACGGTACATCGCTAGATCCCAGAAAAATGCCTTTGCCCTGCGCGATTTAGAGCAGGGCAAAGGAGAGCATCGGAGCGAGAACTGCTCCGATGCTCAAGTCAGGGGGGCTGCCGGGGGGAAAATGGAGGTATATCCGGGTTCAGCTCTGAACGCGGACAACCCCTTTAAGATTATAGAAGGGGACTTCAATGTTGCCTTAAACCCCTTACTAGATACATCATCTGGTAATTCAGCCCAATCACAGAAATCATTAGGGGGCATACAAAGGTTACTAAGAGACTTCCACTTAGTCGACTCTTGGCGTTCATTGAAAGCTGATGTCAAAGATTACGCCTTTTTCTCACCAGTCCATAAGTCCTTTCAAAGACTTATTGAACTGAGGGGCACTTAGACGCTCTCCGTACTTCTTCCATTGGTCAAGTCACCATCTCTGACCATGCACCAGTATGCTCGAAACTGGTCTTAAAAGATCTTTCAGCTAGGGCTTGGCAATGGTGCTTGAATGAGACTTTGCTGGACTCTGAGAAAGACCTCGCTGATATAACACAAAAGTTATCCCTATATTTTTAGGATAACCAACCATCAGATACTTCCCACGCAATTGTTTGGGAGGCACATAAGGCATTCATAAGAGGTGAGTTCATAGCCTTAGGCTCTAGGGTAAAGAGAAATAGACAAAGAATGTTGAATTTGTTACTATGTTAAATAGCCTCTTTAGAGTCAAAACTAAAAAGAACTAGAGTGGAAAGAGGCTTTAAAGACCTTCTTTCCCTAGGAGGCAATTAAAGGAACACCTCAACGCTAAATGTGCCAAGGCTTACCAATACACCAAATTCAAATATTACGCTCATGGAGACAAAGGTAATAAATAAATGACGCATCTCCTGAAGAAGCATAAAGATTCACAATACATTCGCCAGATCAAAAATTCTGAGGGCAAATTGTTCTCTTCCACAGAAAAAATAGCCAATGAGTTTTGCGAATACTATGCGAAATTATATAATCTGGCCCCAGATCATACCTCGCCACAGGGCTCTCTTCCCCATCTCAAGATCAAACTAAGGTAGACAGCTTTCTTACTACTTTAAAATTGCCCACCCTGACAGAAGACGCTTCCACCCTTCTTTCCCCAATTACACAAAAAGAAGTAGAAAATATAATCAAATCCATGCCACTGGGTTAGGCTCCGGGACCAGATGGACTCCCAATTGGCTATTACAAAACACTTCTCCCAATACTCTCCCCACATTTGACCAGCTGGTGCCAGGCACTTGCTGGTGAGGAGACTCTCCCAAAACAGGCGCTTGAGGCCACTATCACAATCCTGCACAAAGAAGGTAAAGATGAACGGGAGTGCGGAAACTATAGGCCAATATCACTCCTCACTATAGATATTACAGTAAGGTCCAAATTGCTAGCAGGTAGGTTAAATTCGCTCACTCCAAGACTTCTGCATCTGGAGCAAGCAGGCTTCGTGCGAGGCAGAGAAGGTAACTTCCATTCATGCAGAATACTGAACGCAACTCAGTATGCTATACAGAAAAACTCGCCTCTGATCCTATTAGGCACGGATGCAGAAAAAGCCTTTGATAGGGTCAACTGGTTGTTCATGGAATGCACACTAATTAGATTTGGGATCCCGACCTCTTTTATCAAATCCATCATGTCACTCTACACCCTTCCCAGTGCTAGGGTACGGGTAAACTGTACCGCCTCCAAGCCATTCAATATTAGTAATGAAACCCGTCAGGGTTGTCCCCTATCTCCCACTTTATTTATTCTAGTCATGGAAACATTGTTACAAGCCTTTAGAGACACCCATGATATCCAAGGTATTAACGTAGGTGCAGTGGAACATAAATGTGCTGCATTTGCAGATGACCTACTTCTCCTAGTCACCAACCCTCTCCAGGCTCTCCCTCATATCATCTCCCTCTTTGAAATCAATTTATACCAAGTCTGAAGCCCTAAACGTTAATCACGAGATAAAGTGATAAAGCAGTTACACAATTCTTTCCCCTTCAAATGGAGTGTAAATAACCTACCCTACTTAGGCATACTCTTAACTAACGACCCCAATAAACTATACACGGCCAACTACTCCCCTCTTATGAAACAAGTAAAACAATGGCTGAAGTCATGGTCACTGCCCTACGTATCTTGGATAGGGCACAAAAATCTCCTGCAAACATACATTTTACTGAAATGTCAATATCTATTGCAAATGGTCCCTATCCATTTAGCACGTTACTCAGGCTAGAACACTTTTCACTGCCTTTCTATGGAGGGGTAAAAGAGCCAGGATTGCATTCACACGTCTAATTAGAAACCGCCTGATCTGCTCACCTACTATAAGGCTACTCAACTAAAGAGATGGCTCCAATTGTGTATTCCAGCATACAGAACTCTGGGGGCTGAAATCGAGCTGGCTGTGCTGACTGAAAAATAAATGGCTAGTTTATGGGGCATTCAAAAGTCAATGAACCCACAGCATATCCCAGAACGGTTGACCAAAGGGATCTCTCTCCACATTTGCTCCATTCAAACTAATGTCCACCTTTTTTCTGCGCTGCCTCACTCCATGCCTGCCTCGTTGATTCCATATTTACTAGACCCTACGACGCACGACACGCCTTCATTTTGGTCCCTTCTCAGAAACACTACCTCCGCCCAGCTCTTTGAGGATGTATCTGCTGTTTCTGATCTGGGATTAATCTTTGCTCGACTAATTGGAAGGGGCAATCTCCTAGACGAGCGAGAATTCATACGTTCTTGCTCGTCTTCCTAAACATCAAACAAGAACAGAAATCACATGTTTCGAGAAACTCTCTTTGGAGGACAGCATGCCATGTCATGCAATCGCCCTTCTATATAAGTTCCTTTCCTCCCGCCCATCTACAGAAGTCCCTGCTTATATTAGAATTTGGGGAAAAGAATTACAGACAACCTTTTCGGAATCTGATATAGCACAGATTAATCTTAGATCTCCAGGTGCATAAAGACTCAAGAGCACTCATACCAAACTATGACCAGACGCTATAATGATCCAAGTGAACTACACCAGATGAGATTGATGGGCTCTGATGAATGTTGGAGGTGTTCTCAGCCGGGAGGGAATCTTAGCCACCTAGTTTGGTTTTGCCCAATAATACAACCTTAATGGTCACAGGTAGAGAGCAGCACTTCGTTGAAGCTGTCTCCACCCTTGGTTTTGCTTTGTCTTCCAACGGATCTCTGGGACCCGGCTGCGAATGAACTCCCCACACTGTTGGTCCAGGCTGCCAGACATTTAATTCCAGTAAACTGGCGTAGCAAAACTGCCCCTAGTGTTGCCCATTGGCAAGAAAAAGTAGACCAAAATTACTTGCTGGAAGAGCTGGCAGTTGGGCTGCTAGGAAACACTCTAACTTTGTAAAACTATGGGCTCCTTGGAAGACTTACCGAAAAAACGCTATATAATTGAGAACCTACTCTAACCTCCACTTATCCTAAGCGTTACTCGATTTACTGTTTAATAGCTACGTTTCTACAGGCTTATATTTTCAAGCTTTCTTGCTTCACTAACTTCTTTAGCATGCACTCTAAGATGTGGCAGCCGAGACATGGCGTGGACAGGATCTTATTAGGTTTCATTTTACCTTATTCTCTACCCTTTCTTTTTTATATTATTTGTTCCAGTTGCCTTACAGGCTTCCGTATTATGGCATTGGACCTCTCTCTTTGTGTCTTCAGCCTTTTCCTGGCTCCTTAATCAGAGATGGAACAGGTCCTCATCAATTTGCAATGTCAGTTTTTGATAATAGGGAATGTAGTAATTTGACATAGTTTCTCCCCTTTAACATCCCTCATTTCCCTCCTACGCCCTCCCTTCCTTCTTCCCTTGCCACCCGTATTCCCCCCAAATTTCATACCTTTGACTGATACACTGGGGTTTTGTATTATCTAATTATTGCATAATATATGTGGTGACTATCCTGTGTGTTCACCTTTATTCCTGTAACAATTGTTAATTCCTTGAAAAAAAAGGTTGTGATACATCCGGCTGCACCAATATAGGGGCAGAAGAGAAGCATTCCTTAATCGCAGAAAAGGCTCGCAACTAGAGTTGAGCGAACACCTGGATGTTCGGGTTCGAGAGGTCCCATAGCAGAGAATCAGTCTTCATATCATAGCAGAGAATCAGGCTTCACGTCACCCAACACTGGAACAGTCCATTGTCAGATATTTAGGCCCCGGCACCCAGGCAGAGGAGAGAGGTCCCGTAACAGAGAATCTGGCTTCATGTCAGCAGAGAATCAGTCTTCATGTCATAGCAGAGAATCATGCTTCACGTCAGCCACCACTGTAACAGTCCATTGTCATATATTTAGGCCCAGCACCCAGGCAGAGGAGAGAGGTCCCGTAACAGAGAATCTGGCTTCATGTCAGCAGAGAATCAGTCTTCATTTCATAGCAGAGAATCAGGCTTCACGTCACCCAACACTGGAACAGTCCATTGTCATATATTTAGGCCCAGCACCCAGGCAGAGGAGAGAGGTCCCGTAACAGAGAATCTGGCTTCATGTCAGCAGAGAATCAGTCTTCATATCATAGCAGAGAATCAGGCTTCACGTCACCCACCACTGTAACAGTCCATTTTCATAAATTTAGGCCCAGCACCCAGGCAGAGGAGGGAGGTCCCGTAACAGAGAATCTGGCTTCATGTCAGCAGAGAATCAGTCTGCATGTCATAGCAGAGAATCAGGCTTCACGTCACCCTACACTGGAACAGTCCATTGTCAGATATTTAGGCCCCGGCACCCAGGCAGAGGAGAGAGGTCCGGTAACAGAGGATCTGGCTTCATGTCAGCAGAGAATCAGTCTTCATTTCATAGCAGAGAATCAGGCTTCACGTCACCCAACACTGGAACAGTCCATTGTCATATATTTAGGCCCAGCACCCAGGCAGAGGAGAGAGGTCCCGTAACAGAGAATCTGGCTTCATGTCAGCAGAGAATCAGTCTTCATATCATAGCAGAGAATCAGGCTTCACGTCACCCACCACTGTAACAGTCCATTTTCATAAATTTAGGCCCAGCACCCAGGCAGAGGAGGGAGGTCCCGTAACAGAGAATCTGGCTTCATGTCAGCAGAGAATCAGTCTGCATGTCATAGCAGAGAATCAGGCTTCACGTCACCCTACACTGGAACAGTCCATTGTCAGATATTTAGGCCCCGGCACCCAGGCAGAGGAGAGAGGTCCGGTAACAGAGGATCTGGCTTCATGTCAGCAGAGAATCAGTCTTCATGTCATAGCAGAGAATCAGGCTTCACGTCAGCCACCACTGTAACAGTCCATTGTCAGATATTTAGGCCCAGGCACCCAGGCAGAGGAGAGAGGTCCCATAGCAGAGAATCAGGCTTCATGTCAGCAGAGAATTAGTCTTCATGTCAGCAGAGAATTAGTCTTCATGTCATAGCAGAGAATCAGGCTTCATGTCAGCCACCACTGGAACAGGCCATTGTCAGATATTTAGGCCCCGGCACCCAGACAGAGGAGAGGTTCATTCAACTTTGGGTAGCCTCGCAATATAATGGTAAAATGAAAATAAAAATAGGATTGAATGAGGAAGTGCCCTGGAGTCCAATAATATATGGTTAAGGGGAGGTAGTTAATGTCTAATCTGCACAAGGGACGGACAGGTCCTGTGGGATCCATGCCTGGTACATTTTTATGAACGTCAGCTTGTCCACATTGGCTGTAGACAGGCGGCTGCGTTTGTCTGTAATGACGCCCCCTGCCGTGCTGAATACACGTTCAGACAAAACGCTGGCCGCCGGGCAGGCCAGCACCTCCAAGGCATAAAAGGCTAGCTCTGGCCACGTGGACAATTTAGAGACCCAGAAGTTGAATGGGGCCGAACCATCAGTCAGTACGTGGAGGGGTGTGCACATGTGTAAGGCCGATTTATTGGCCTGTATTTGTGGGAGGGGCATGGCTGCCTACTTCAACAGCCAGCGTCCCTCTCACTCTACGTCGTTACAGCGTTTGATGAGCCACACCTGGCTTCCCAGTGAGAGGAGTTCAGCATACCTGGATATCCTGACGTCGGTGAGGGTGAGAAGGTGCTTCTCTGCAGCGCACAGTGTTAGGGTCCGGCCGGCGGGGGGCTCGTTCCCCTAGGTGAGGGGGGGCTCCCCGCACCGGAGCATAATGCCAGGGAGTTGCGCGGCTCCCCACGCGGTACGGGTGTCCAGCCGGCGGTGGGTCGGCCCCTGACTGATGGGGGCTCCCCCGCACTGGTGCACTCTGCCAGGGAGTTTCGTGGCTCCCCACGCGGCATCGACTTCAAAATGCCAGGGTTTATAATGCCAGGGAGCTGCGCTGCTCCCCACGCGGCAGGAGTGACCAGCCGGCGGTGGGTCGGCCCCTGGCTGATGGGGGGCACCCCCGCACTGGTGCACTCTGCCAGGGAGCTTCGTGGCTCCCCACGCGGCATCGACTTCAAAACCGGTGGGGGGCTGAGCCCCTGATGGAAGTAGGGCTCCCCCTGCCCCGGTTCATAATGCCAGGGAGCTGCACTGCTCCCCACGCGGCAGAAGTGACCAGCTGGCGGTGGGTCTGCCCCTTGCTGATGGGGGGCACCCCCGCACTGGTGCACTCTGCCAGGGAGCAGCATGAGCTCCCCACACGGCACAGGATTTTTGCTGATGGGGGGTGGGGGCCACGGTGTATGAAGGGCTCCCCCTGGCCTGGTTCATGGTGCCAGGGAGTTGCGCGGCTCCCCACGCGGTACGGGTGTCCAGCCGGCGGTGGGTCGGCCCCTGGCTGATGGGGGTTCCCCCGCACTGGTGCACTCTGCCAGGGAGCTGAGCGGCTCCCCACGCGGTTATCATGTAGGGACACAGGGGACACCATGGCCCCGCTCCTTATCTTCGTTAAAGTCTGGCACGGGCCGCCGTGCCGTTAGTGAGGCAGGGATCAGGGATGAGAGAACCAGGCCGTTCAGGGGGAGCAGGTCATAGCCGGTGGCTAGCTTCCTTCTGCCGGCTGCACACAAGGTCGCCAAGAGGGTCATTTAGGCACGGGGGATTAATTAGTCCATACAGGTGAGTACTAGGTCTCCGGGGAGGGGTGTGTTACAGAGTACTGCACGGTCTACAGACCTGGTAGTAAATCCTAGCTGGGATTGCTGGTCAGGAGCCGAGGTTCACTCGTCTCAGTGTCAAGCCAGTACAGGGGCTTAGTAGGCGCAGCTTGCGGTGGTAGCTTCCCCCCCAGGTTAGGCAATTCTTATTGGCAAGGGTTAAGGGTAAAAAATAAAAAAAAAGTGAAAAAATAAAAAACTTAAAGAAAAAAAAAAGAAAAACATTTTTAATTTTTTTTAATGTATTTATTTATTTATTTTTACTTGTTTGCGTGGTTCTTTACGACGAATGCACAATCCAGGGTTAATGTCTTGATTGTTTTGCTTCTAGGTCCTAACTTGTCTCGGCTACACCCTGATTTGTGGCTTATCAGCAAGGTACTAGGGGTACATGTCGCGGGGGGGGAGGAGAGAAGTCACAAGCTTGGTTTTCACTAAAGTCTGGCACGGGCCGCCATGCTGTTAGTTAGGCAGGTTTCAGGGGTGGGAGAACTAAGCTGTCACGGCTGAGGATGGGGGAAATCCTCAGCCGTGCGATGATGTAAGATGTCCGATCGCCACTAGGCCAGGACCACAGAATTAGGGAGCAGGTCACCTCCTAATGCGTCCCTAACGCTGACCCTGTCTCCTGTCTGCATGAGCCGACCTTGATGGTAGGAGGGCTCATACGCTGGAACCTTATAGTCCCTACAAGCCCTCAAGTCGGCCCTGAACTAGAGACAGAGTAAGACAACCCACTCCTCCTAGACACGGAGGAGCAGGAGTCTCACTGGCCAAGCAGCATGAAGAAAGGGGACATAAACAGGTCTTTGGATAAGACAGGTGAACCCACACAGTTCCACACCTACCTGTCTCAGCCTAGCTGACTGGATCCCTGTGCTGGCATGCTGAAGATCACCACGCATCCACACACAGGGACCCAGATCCATAGCTGCACTAAAACACAAGGAAAGATGGGACATCAACAACACATCAAAGGAAATAAACTTATGACCGGAAGGGTGGCCCTTACAAGAAGGATGGAATCCACAGGAGGCTGCTTCAGCCAAGCATGACTGAAAGCAACCTACTGAGCTGTGCTCCAGACACAGGCTTTATAGGGCAAAGTGGCCACACCCACCGGACAGACACACCCAGTGACATCACACACACTGGGAAGAGGGTTAACCCTTCCAGCACCACAGGAAAGGAAAACACCAAACATACAGGGGAAGTGACCAAACTAAGATCACCCTGTGGCTGTTGCCGCTGGCAACGACATGGGTGGCAGCCGTCCTGGGAGACAGCCCGAAGGCCGAGACACTGCCACCACATGTACATAATACCAAACGTTGCCACGGGCAGCCACAGTGAAATGACGATGTCCGTGCGCACCAAACATAAACTACAGTGCACACCAGACATACAACACAGAGTGCACACAAACATAACACAGTGCACACAACCCACACACCTAACCGAAAGGTAGTTAGGTGCAACCGCATGCCATGCAGCAAGCTGCCCAGCACCGCTCAGGCTGCTCTGCTGCTACCTACACAACTAGTTGCCTGCGGCAACCACAAGTGAGACCACACACCAGCGGCCCTCACCTGTGATTGAACACCCATACTAAACCACAGGCAACCGCATGCGGTCAAAGAGTCACGGTCATGGGCATGGCCGTGACATAAGCTTGGTCAGGGTGAGCACGTTATAGATGGTGGCTGCCTTCCTTCTGCCAGCCGTACATAAGGTTTCCCAGGGGGTTATTTAGATACAGGGTGTTATGAGTCCATGCAAGTGATTTATTTTAATTTGCAAAGGGTTGATTTCATAAAAAAAAAAAAAAAAAAAGATAATAATGCTGCCCGCACGTCTTGCATTCTGCCATGGAGCAGCGCGAGCTCCCCATGCGGCAATTGCGTAAAAGTACAGGGGACAGCATGGCCCCGCTCCTTGTCTTCAACAAAGTCTGGCTCGACCCGCCATGCCATTAGTTAGGCAGGGATCGTGGCTGGGAGAACTAGGCTCGGTCAGGGGGAACAGCTCATAGGCGGTGGCTGGTTCCTTCTGCTGCCCGTACATAAGGTTTCCCTGGGGGTTATTTAGCTACAGGGGGTTATTGAATCCATGCAGGTGATTACCAGGGATCTTAGACGGGTGTGTTGGGTCTGGTTTAGTAGGGACGGGTTTAAAAAAAAAAAAGAAAAGGGAATTCATAGTTGGCGAAGCAAGGTCTCCGGGGAAGAGCGGGTTACAGAGTACCGCACGGTCTACAGGCCTGGTCCGCTGTGAGCAACCCTAGCGGAGGCTGCAGGTCAGGGGCCTAGGTTCGCTGGTGTCAGAGTTAAGCCAGTACGGGGGCTTAGTAGATGCGGCTTGCCCTGGTATTTTACCCTCCCTAGGTTTCCAGGTTAAGTAAATTTTAATTGGTAAAGGGTTAATTTGTAAAAAATAAATAAAAAAATGCTGCTCTTGTTCCATCATTTACGTTTTACACATTCGCAGGGTTTCCTCACGACATGTGCACAATCCAGTGTCGATGCCTTAATTGTTTTGTTTCTAGGTCCAAACCTTGTCAAGTTACATCCTGAATTTTGGCTCATCGGCAAGGTAGTAGGGTACACGTCGGGGAGGGGGGAGGAAGCTTGGTTTGTGTCTCACGTCCAGGTCGTGCTGTGTTACTACCGTTCTGCGGTTGTCAGTCTGTAGGTATTCTGAGCAGGTAAGTGCATGGTCACCCTCTGGGTGTTACTTTCTGGGTGTCTGTTCGAGTTGGAGAAGGGTTTTGATCGGTCCTTTTGAAGTGCCCCCCTTTCAGCGGTGGAGAGTTAGTCCCGATGGGGTGGTCACAGGTAAGTTTAGCAAGAAGGAGAGACTTATCATCGACCTGTCAGCCCCACATGGTTCCCACGTCCCTAGTCTTAACTCCCTCATTCCTTCAGAGGAAGTGGGCATGAGGTATTCTTTTATTGATAAGTGGAAGGTCCGATACTACTTTTCCACCAGACTCACTTTCTGTTCTAGGAGCAGCCCGTGGCTCTTTGATCAGTTGGCTCCGGCCTCCATTGGGTTTTAGAATATAAGGTACGCTCTGAATTTGTTATTCATTACTTCCTGCTGATCTAGAGGCCAGGGTCGGCCCCCTTAGGGCTGGGGAGATTGTTGAGCTGGTGTCCCGTCTCCCCCAAGAGACCTGCTAGCTCAGGTTTTGCTGCTATTTTGGCACCCACTTGGTCGCAGGCGAGTGGCCTGCTGAGGTGAGACAAATCCCAGGTTTCCTGCAAACCTCAGCACTTTTCGAGCTGTACCCCATTGTGGTGGCCGCCCGTGTTTGGGGCAGCAGCTGGGTAAATCGCACTGTTTTGTTTGTAACCGACAACGCTGCGGTGGTAGATATCTTAACCAATGGGTTGTCTAAGTCGTCTTATGTCATATGTCTCTTGAGAGGTCTAGTTCAACTCTCCTTGCGACATCATTTTTGTGTTAGTAGTACGCATGTGCCAGGTTCTCAAAATGTGCCAGCTGATGCTTTATCTCCCTTTTCGCAGGTCATGCCATAGGCAGATGTTGTGGGCGCTACCGTCCCCCTTCACGAGTCACTAATACTGGTTTAAATGGTCACCTAGAGACGGCCCACTCCTTACTAGCCAAGCCCCTTTCGCCGTATACAACTAGGGCGTATCGCACTGGGTGGAGGGCATTTGCAGGTTTTAGGGAATATGCCCTCAAAGGGAGTCCAGTTTTGTTGAATACATCCTTGCCTTCATTGGCTACTGCCACTCGGAGCTCAAGCTGTCCCACAACGCGGTGAAGTCGTACTTGTCGGGGGTGCAGCATTTCCTCTGTCAGTCATCCCGAACGGGCATCGGCGTTCTCTGTGCATGCTGTCAAAGCTACGTGAGGGGTTTGAGCAGATGTGGACCAGGGGGCCAAGTACGCAGACAAGCTGTTACTGGACTGCTTTTCGTAACCTATCTGACATCTTTCGGGGTTTTGCCCAGCCTGGTGCTTAAATCCGCTGTTTATTTAGCCTTCTATGGATTCTTGAGGCCTGGGGATAGTAGCAAGTTCCTCACAGTCAGCCAGTTGGTCCAGGGTCCCGAGGGTTACGTGCTGCTGCTGAGGACATTCAAGACCTCGCAGACAGGTCCCCCAGTCCCAACGTCCTAGTTCCCTATGTCTCATCGATGGTGCCCTGTCAGAGTTCTTCATCAGCTGCAGGTTCAGGCCAGATAGTCCACTATTGCCATTCGGGGTGGTACCGCTCGCTTCTCACCAGTTCGTGTCTCATATACGCTCCTCAGTTGCCAGTTTGGGCGGCGACCCAGCTACGATCTCAGGACATCTATTCGTATAGGTGCAGCATCCACAGCCTACAAGAATCAGGTACCAGCGCATGCCATCCAGAAGTTGGGTCGTTGGCGCCCCTCGTGTTTTTAGCCACTATATACCTTACCCCAAAACTAAGATGTCAATGGCTTTCCAAAGTCTGGTTTTGTGATCTATGCTGTAATAATTACTCCTGCTACTCAGTATGTCTTTTGCCCTCTTTCAGGTGTTCTTACTACGGCGCGGTTGCGGCATAACTCTAACCGCTTAGGGGCAGGGTAGTCTCAGGTGGGACGGGGTGCATTCTCTTGGTTGCCACGACCACAAGCACTGTTCCACCATGTTAGTGAAATGTTGCCTCCTGCTAACACGTTGCGTATCAGGTGGTGGTGCAGTTAGCTGTGGCGTGTTGACAAAACTTTTCCACATCTCTGCCATGCTAACCCTGCCCTCAGAGGAGCTGGCCGTGACACAGCTGCCTTGGCGACCTCTTGCTCCTCCTCTGCCTTGGCCTTGGGCTTCCACTTGTTCCCCTGTGACATTTGGGAATGCTCTCAGTAGCGCGTCTACCAACGTGCGCTTGTACTCGCGCATCTTCCTATCACGCTCCAGTGCAGGAAGTAAGGTGGGCACATTGTCTTTGTAGCGTGGATCCAGCAGGGTGGCAACCCAGTAGTCCGCACACGTTAAAATGTGGGCAACTCTGCTGTCGTTGCGCAGGCACTGCAGCATGTAGTCGCTCATGTGTGCCAGGCTGCCCAGAGGTAAGGACAAGCTGTCCTCTGTGGGAGGCGTATCGTCATCGTCCTGCGTTTCCCCCCAGCCACGCACCAGTGATGGGCCCGAGCTGCGTTGGGTGCCACCCCGCTGTGACCATGCTTCATCCTCATCCTCCTCCACCTCCTCCTCATCCTCGTCCTCCAGTAGTGGGCCCTGGCTGGCCACATTTGTACCTGGCCTCTGCTGTTGCCAAAAACCTCCCTCTGAGTCACTTCGAAGAGACTGGCCTGAAAGTGCTAAAAATGACCCCTCTTCCTCCTCCTCCTCCTCCTGGGCCACCTCCTCTTCCATCATCGCCCTAAGTGTTTTCTCAAGGAGACATAGAAGTGGTATTGTAACGCTGATAACGGCGTCATCGCCACTGGCCATGTTGGTGGAGTACTCGAAACAGCGCAACAGGGCACACAGGTCTCGCATGGAGGCCCAGTCATTGGTGGTGAAGTGGTGCTGTTCTGTAGTGCGACTGACCCGTGCGTGCTGCAGCTGAAACTCCACTATAGCCTGCTGCTGCTCGCACAGTCTATCCAGCATGTGCAAGGTGGAGTTCCACCTGGTGGGCACGTCGCATATGAGGCGGTGAGCGGGAAGGCCGAAGTTACGCTGTAGCGCAGACAGGCGAGCAGCAGCAGGATGTGAACGCCGGAAGCGCGCACAGACAGCCCACACTTTATGCAGCAGCTCTGACATGTCGGGGTAGTTGTGAATGAACTTCTGCACCACCAAATTCAGCACATGCGCCAAGCAAGGGATGTGCGTCAAACCGGCTAGTCCCAGAGCTGCAACGAGATTTCGCCCATTATCGCACACCACCAGGCCGGGCTTGAGGCTCACCGGCAGCAACCACTCGTCGGTCTGTTGTTCTATACCCCGCCACAACTCCTGTGCGGTGTGGGGCCTGTCCCCCAAACATATGAGTTTCAGAATGGCCTGCTGACGTTTACCCCGGGCTGTGCTGAAGTTGGTGGTGAAGGTGTGTGGCTGACTGGATGAGCAGGTGGAAGAAGAGGAGGAGGAAGCCGAGAAGGAGGAGGTGGCAACAGGAGGCAAAGAATGTTGCCCTGCGATCCTTGGTGGCGGAAGGACGTGTGCCAAACAGCTCTCCGCCTGGGGCCCAGCTGCCACTACATTTACCCAGTGTGCAGTTAGGGAGATATAGCGTCCCTGGCCGTGCTTACTGGTCCACGTATCTGTGGTTAGGTGGACCTTGCTACAGATGGCGTTGCGCAGTGCACACTTGATTTTATCGGATACTTGGTTGTGCAGGGAAGGCACGGCTCTCTTGGAGAAGTAGTGGCGGCTGGGAACAACATACTGTGGGACAGCAAGCGACATGAGCTGTTTGAAGCTGTCTGTGTCCACCAGCCTGAATGACAGCATTTCATAGGCCAGTAGTTTAGAAATGCTGGCATTCAGGGCCAGGGATGGAGGGTGGCTAGGTGGGAATTTACGCTTTCTCTCAAATGTTTGTGAGATGGAGAGCTGAACGCTGCCGTGTGACATGGTGGAGACGCTTGGTGACGGAGGTGGTGGTGGTGTTGGTGGTACATCCCCTGTTTGCTGGGCGGCAGGTGCCAACGTTCCTCCAGAGGCGGAGGAAGAGACCAAGGCGGCAGCAGCAGAAGAGGCCGAGGCGGCAGCAGCAGAAGAGGTAGCAGGGGGAGCAGCAGAAGAGGCCGAGGCGGCAGCAGCAGAAGAGGCCGAGGCGGCAGCAGCAGAAGAGGCCGAGGCGGCGGCAGCAGAAGAGGCCGAGGCGGCAGCAGCAGGAGAGGCCGAGGCGGCAGCAGCAGGAGAGGCCGAGGCAGCAGAAGAGGCCGAGGCGGCAGCAGCAGAAGAGGCCGAGGCGGCAGCAGCAGAAGAGGCCGAGGCGGCTGCAGCAGAAGAGGTGGCAGGGGGAGCCTGAGTGACTTCCTTGGTCTTAAGGTGTTTACTCCACTGCAGTTCATGCTTTGCATGCAGGTGCCTGGTCATGCAGGTTGTGCTCAGGTTCAGAACGTTAATGCCTCGCTTCAGGCTCTGATGGCACAGCGTGCAAACCACTCGGGTCTTGTCGTCAGCACATTGGGTGAAGAAGTGCCATGCCAGGGAACTCCTTGAAGCTGCCTTTGGGGTGCTCGGTCCCAGATGGCGGCGGGCAGTAACAGGCGGAGTCTCTTGGCGGCGGGTGTTCTGCTTTTGCCCACTGCTCCCTCTTTTGCTACGCTGTTGGCTCGGTCTCACCACTGCCTCTTCCTCCGAACTGTGAAAGTCAGTGGCACGACCTTCATTCCATGTGGGGTCTAGGACCTCATCGTCCCCTGCATCGTCTTCCACCCAGTCTTCCTCCCTGACCTCCTGTTCAGTCTGCACACTGCAGAAAGACGCAGCAGTTGGCACCTGTGTTTCGTCATCATCAGAGACGTGCTGAGGTGGTATTCCCATGTCCTCATCATCAGGAAACATAAGTGGTTGTGCGTCAGTGCAGTCTATGTCTTCCACCGCTGGGGAAGGGCTAGGTGGATGCCCTTGGGAAACCCTGCCAGCGGAGTCCTCAAACAGCATAAGAGACTGCTGCATAACTTGAGGCTGAGACAGTTTCCCTGGTATGCATGGGGGTGATGTGACAGACTGATGGGGTTGGTTTTCAGGCGCCATCTGTGCGCTTTCTGCAGAAGACTGGGTGGGAGATAATGTGAACGTGCTGGATCCACTGTCGGCCACCCAATTGACTAATGCCTGTACCTGCTCAGGCCTTACCATCCTTAGAACGGCATTGGGCCCCACCATATATCGCTGTAAATTCTGGCGGCTACTGGGACCTGAGGTAGTTGGTACACTAGGACGTGTGGATGTGGCAGAACGGCCACGTCCTCTCCCAGCACCAGAGGGTCCACTAACACCACCACGACCATGTCCACGTCCGCGTCCCTTACTAGATGTTTTCCTCATTGTTACCGTTCACCACAACAACAAAAATATTATTTGGCCCAATGTATTGTATTCAAATTCAGGCCTTTTTTTTACAGGCACCTAACACTATCTGGCATCTATTTAGGTCCCGTATTACACTAATACAGGCACAGCAGTAACCACAGATTTAGCTGGATATAAATTTGAGGCCTAGTATTTAGGCGCTGGGTGACAGGTATACGTTTACAGACAGAATTAGACTGGGATATGCACAGTAGCGGGTGTGTGTGAAGTTATTGAGAATGACCCTATGTGCACCTTGAATATTATATACCCTTTTAGGGATAGATTTAAAGTAGGCCTGATACAGCAGAAACCACTGATTTAGGGAATTGCTAAGTTGGGAATTGTATTTCAACCCAGAACAAAAACTGTGCTTTGACGGACACTAAATAACTTGACCAGTCACAGCAATAACCACAGATTTAGCTGGATATAAATTTGAGGCCTAGTATTTAGGCGCTGGGTGACAGGTATACGTTTACTGACAGAATTAGACTGGGATATGGCCAAAAAATAACCACACTATTGATGGTTAAATGCACTTGGTGACGGGCGCAGCTTGCCCCTGATGTAGTATATGGCCAAAAAATAATCACACTATTGCTGGTTAAATGCACTTGGTGGCAGCTTGACCCTGATGTAGGAGTTAGCCAAAAAACAACCACACCATTGAGGGTTAAATGCACTTGGTTGCAGCTTGTGCTGGTGCACCACAAGACACAAAATGGCCGCCGATCACCCCAGAAAAAAGTGACTGACAAACGGTCTGGGCAGCCTAAAAACAGTGAGCAGTTGAATAGCAGCAGTTCAATCATCCACAGCTGCAGATCGATCTCTGAATGAAGTCCTTTGGAGGAGTTAATCAGCCTAATCTCGCCCTAACGTCGCAGCCGCAACCTCTCCCTACACTGATCAGAGCAGAGTGACGGGCGGCGCTACGTGACTCTAGATTAAATAGAGGCGGGGTCACATGCTGCACTGGCCAATCATAGCCATGCCAATAGTAGGCATGGCTGTGACGGCCTCTTGGGGCAAGTAGTATGACGTTTGTTGATTGGCTGCTTTGCAGCCTTTCAAAAAGCGCCAAGAAAGCGACGAACACCGAACCCGGACTTTTACGAAAATGTTCGGGTTCGGGTCCGTGTCACGGACACCCCAAAATTCGGTACGAACCCGAGCTATACAGTTCGGGTTCACTCATCCCTACTCGCAACGCCAAATCAGACCACACGGAGACATCCGTCCCTTTCTTAGTCATGTCAGTTAAGGGTTTCACCACTGTTGGATAGTTCTGAATACATTTTCGGTAATAGTTGGTGAACCCCAGAAACCGCATAAGAGCCTTCAGAATTTTAGGTCGATCCCAGTCCAATACAGCACGGACTTTCTCTGGATCCATTCGAAAACCTGAAGATGACAGTAGGTAGCCCAAGATCTGCACCTCGTGTTCAGCAAGAACAGGAATTTAAAACAGTTATATAATGTTCCCGCTGTTAGTATAGTGATTAGAACTGTATACTGACCAGTTACATGTGTGTTTACTTACAGTTCCACCAAATTTAAATTGCAAGCTACAATTGCAAACTACAAAGTTCACAATCCAAATTGCATACAATCATACAATCCATACAAATTGCAAAAGCAAACTGCAATCTGCAGCAGAACTATTAGTTAGACCTCAGATAAACCTCTCAGAGATCATAAAGTGCTTAAATACCTTACAGTGAGAGAACAGATACTGAAGAGAGACATATATCCACCATTTTATGTTGAATGACAAGACTGAACAGTTGAGCCACCGTCTTATGCATACCGCCATGGAGTTATGTACATGGACTATCTGCTGCGGAGGCGGCCGTGTTATATATGAAGAGAAGTGGAAGTTACTAAAGAAGTTATTTCCAGCATTTGGTGTGCTCTTTAACCCTACTGTTTCCATAGAACGGCGCTTGAGGAATTACAGAGTAATAGACAGTCTGGTTGGACTAAAGTCAGAGATATCAGAATTCTTCTAATGCCACAGCGCAAAAGGCTCTTCATAGCGCTGCGCCGGCCACACCAGGTGATGAAAAATGTTATTCACAAAATGGTGGAAAACCGCAGGCGCATTGGTCAAGCCGAAAGGTATGACCAGATTCTCAAAGTGACCCTCTGGGGTATTAAAAGCCGTCTTCCATTCATCCCCTTCCTTGATCCTGACCAGATTATATGCCCCTATTAAGTCCAACTTGGAGAACACCTTGGCGCCAATAATCTGGACTAAGGGTTCCGTCCCTGCAGCCACTGGAGACTTGGAAGGTCTTATGTGTCCTTCAGCCAAACTCTCGGTGATATACTCTCTCATGGCCAGTCTTTTAGGTCCAGAAAGGTTATACAACCTGGATTTGGGCAATTTAGCTCCGGGAATAAGGCTGATAGGACAATCATATTCCTGATGTGGAGGTAAATCCTGGCATCCACTCTTAGAAAATACATTGGCAAAGTCAGATATAAAAGAGGGTAATGTTTTAATGGTTAAAGCAGAAAAAGATGAATTCAGACAATTATTAATGCAATAATCACCCCAATCCAGAATCTGTCTCGCTTGCCAATCGATAGTTGGATTGTGCTTGCTTAACCACGGCAAACCCAGAACCACCGGAGAAGAGAGACCCTCCAACAACACGAGATGAATTCCTGATGGAAGTCACCCACTCTTAATCTGATGTCAGGCACCACCTGAGACACTTCTGAGTTATAGGTGCAGAATCAATAGCAAAAATGGAAATGTTTTTCTGTAATGACCTTGGAGACAACATACGGACGAACTGAGCATCAATCAGGTTCACCCCGGCCCCGCTGCCGATAAACACCTCAATCCCCACAGTCTTGGACTCTAGCGTCACCTCAGCAGTCAGGAGGAAAAACAAATGCACGTTCTCTGACTCTCCTCTCACCCCTCCAAGAGTCAGATGGGAATTAGACATCCCCCTTTTTTCTCTTTTTTAAGTCTGAATGCATGGACATACATCGATAAAATGTCCCTTTTGTCCGCAAAAAAAACACACTCCCTTCCTAAGACTAATACACTTAAAAGCAGATCCAGTAGTAGCTCCCCCTAATTGCATGGGTCCTTCCCCAGACAAACCCAGGAGTTGCTTCACCCAAAGTGTCCGAAGAAGATGATACGTTATGTGATAGTACGTCCTGAGAGTGGGGCCCCTAGATCTCTCTCTTTTAGGCATCTATCAATGCATATAGCCAGAGACATCTAGAGTGTAACGGTCACATCCACACACACACAGGGGGAAGGATAGTGACCACTGCGCTCCACCCTCACCCCTGGCCCTGCCTACTTGCCTCACGAGTCCTGATGACAGGGGACAACTGGACGACAGTCCCTTACTTAGGATATGTGCAGGGAAGACTGACAAGACAAAATACGGAACGTGAACGGACCGGGTCAGAACCAAGAGACCTACGCAGTACAAAGGGTTAAGCAAAGAAAGGTCAGGTGAAGCCGGGGGTCAAATACCAGGAGAGTAGAGAAGTACCAGAGGAGTCTGCAAAGAGTAGTCAGGTGGGAGCCGAGGTCACAATACCAGGACGGATGCGCAGTACAGGAGGAGCAGGCAAAGGATCGTCAGGGAACAGGATAAGGTGAGTATTCAGTAGTCCAACAAATAGCCAGGAACCTAGAAATTAACAGGCAACCTGTGGCCAGCAGGCTGCCTGTATTTATAGTGGGGAGTGAGGGTCATGTGACGTGGCCAGGGTCACATGACCGACAGACCGACCAGTCGAGCACCGAGTGATCAGCTCGCCGCTCAAGGCAGACCTAGGAGCAGGGAGCCTCCCAGCTAGCAAAGCCACCCTGGGAACGAGGTCAAGCACAGATCCTCACTCCCGAAGCTAAGCAGCAGGTCTGCGGCTGATGGGAGACAGAGTGCGCCTTCGGCACCCCGTTACAGTACCCCCCCTTTTACGAGGGGCCACTGGACCCAAGAATTCAGGCGATGGCCTTTCAGGGTGTTCTAAATATAATTTTCGAACAAAGTCTAGGAGCATGAACCTGGCAGGTACCCAAGATCTCTCTTCAGGTCCATACCCCTTCCAGTGAATCAGGTACTACAAGGAATTACGCACCTTCCTGACATCCACTATTTTAGACACCAAATACTCGACAGCATCATTAACAAGAACCGACAGAGGCGAGGCTTTCGATGGTACTACCTGTTCAAAATATTTTTTAAGTAGAGATTTATGGAACACATTATGAACGTGGAATGACTCGGGCAGCTCCAACCTAAATGATACCGGGTTAATCACCTCCGTGATCTTATATGGTCCAATAAAACGAGGAGCAAATTTTCTAGAAGCTACCTTGAGAGATAGATTCTTGGAGGACAACCATACTTTATCCCCAACCTGAAAGTTCACCCCCCTTGAACGTCTCCTATCGGCCTTGAGTTTTTGAGAACTTTGAGCCTTTTCTAGGTTCAATTGAACCCGGGCCCGAACTGTGCACAGTTCGTAGGAGAGTTTATCTGCTTCAGGGTTAGAGGAGGAGACGGATGACCCAGAATGAAAACGGGGCTGAAAACCATGGTTACAAAAGAAAGGGGAGACCCCAGCAGAAGAATTGACACGGTTATTCAAAGAAAATTCAGCCAACGGAAGGAATTTGACCCATAATTGCTGGTCATCAGCAACATACAACCTCAAGAATTGTTCCACAGACTGATTAAGGCGTTCAGTCTGCCCATTACTCTCAGGATGGTAGGCGGAAGAAAAAGACAATGAAATTTTACATCTTTGACAGAAGGCCCTCCAGAATTTGGACACAAACTGCACACCCCTGTCAGAAACAATATTTTCCGGGATGCCATGTAAACGAACAATCTCTCTCACAAAAATCGACGCCAGGGTTTTATCATTCGGAAGTTTAGACAGGGGAATGAAATGAACCATCTTGCTAAACCTATCAACCACTACCCAAACCACAGTCTTACCCTCCGCCAGCGGTAGGTCAGTTATAAAGTCCATTGAGATATGGGACCATGGTCTACTGGGAATGGGTAGGGGTCGTAGGTTACCAGCAGGGTGAGTCCTAGGTGTTTTAGACCTGGCACAAACCTCACAGGCTGACAAGTAGGACTTGACATCCCTGGTCAGAGTGGGCCACCAATAAGATATAGAAACCAGATCCTTAGTGCCCTTAAAACCCGGATGTCCACAAAAGGCAGAATCGTGACACTCCAACAGCTGGAGACGAAATTGTACGGGAACAAACAACTTATCTGTTGGGGTGGATGCCAGTGCCAGATGTTGTTCAGCCTTAATGCGAGCCGAGATATCCTGGGTTAGAGCCGCTAAGAAGATGTTTGCTGGTAGGATGGATTCAGGCGGTGCCTCAGTGGATTGAAAACCATGGAAGCTCCGAGATAATGCGTCTGCCTTCACATTTTTACTTCCCGGCCTGAACGTAATGGAAAAATCAAAACAGGTAAAAAACAGAGCCTATCTGGCTTGACGTGGCTTGACGGGGATTCAACCTCTTAGACTCGAGAAACATTAGGTTTTTATGGTCAGTGACAACAGTTACCCGATGCCTTGACCCCTCCAAAAAATGCCTCCACTCCTCAAATGCCCATTTTATAGCCAGCAGCTCCCTATTCCCTATGTCGTAGTTTCTCTCCGTGGGAAAGAATTTCCTGGAGAAGAAGGGACATGGTCTCAGGTTAGTAAGGCTAGCAGGACCTTGTGAAAGAACTGCTCCTGCGCCGTCCTCGGACGCATCCACCTCCACAATAAAGGGTCTCTCCTGATCAGGCTGAATCAGAATGGGAGCGCTACTAAATGCTTTTTTAATGTTTCAAATGAAGAAATGGCCTTGGTAGACCAATTCTCAAAATCCGCCCCTTTCTTAGTAAGGTCGGTCAATGGTTTAGCAATTACAGAAAAATTCATGATAAATTTACGATAGTAATTAGCGAAACCCAAAAACCGTTGTAAGGCCTTTAAGGATGAAGGTCTTACCCATTCCTTAATTGCTAGTACCTTACCAGGATCCATCTTGAAGGCGTGAGGAGTCAGAACATGCCCTAGAAACAGAATCTCCTGTACACCAAAGACACATTTCTCTTGCTTAGCGGATAGCTGGTTCTCCCTCAACACCTCTAATACTTGTTTGACATGAGACACATGAGATTCGAAATCAGGAGAGAATATCAAAATGTCGTCAAGATAGACAATAATAAATTTACCTAAGAACTCCCTAAGAATATTGTTCATTAAGTTTTAGAACACAGCTGGGGCATTGCTGAGTCCAAAAGGCATCACCTGATATTCAAAGTGTCCTATCGGAGTATTGAACGGAGGTTGCCCCCAGAACCTGGTTAAATAAATCCGGAATCAATGAAAGAGAGTATCTATTTTGGACAGTGATTTTATTTAATCTCCGGTAATCAATACAAGGCCTAAGACCACCATCCTTCTTCTTAACAAAGAAAAACCCTGCTCCCATAGGAGAGACTGAAGATCTAATATGCCCTTTAGCATGGCTCTCCTTAATATAATCTTCCATAGCCTTGCGTTCGGTCTTAGAAAGATTATATATTCGCCCTTTAGGAAATTTGGCACCCTCTATTAGCTCTATGGCGCAATAATAAGGTCTATGGGGGGGGGTAGAACCTCTGGAGTAGGGTATGAGAATACATCAGAATATTCCTTAATAACTGAGGGTAATGTATTAGACCTTACTGAAACCCCAGCCTGAACCACGGACAAGCATGAGTCACACTTAGGCCCCCATTTCACCAACTCTCCTTTGGACCAATCTATTGTTGGGTTATGTAAACGGAGCCAAGGCAACCCTAGGACCACCTCAACCGGTAGGTTCTCCAGGACTAAAAGAGAACATCTCTCAGAGTGGCACACACCCACGGTTAGAGAAATTTCAGAGGTACATGACCTCACCGTACCACCAATCAGGGGAGTAGCATCAATAGCCATGACATTGTCGTCTCTCTCTAACTCGTCGGTCAAGTCGGACAACTAGGGTCATCATCTCCTCTAAGGTCTCTGGAATTTTCATAACTGACTAATAGATCTTTTAAATTATCAGACAGACCAGACCTAAACTGACTTTTCAGGGCTGCTTCATTCCATCCTGAGGGGACACACCACCGTCTGAATTGGGTGCAATACTCCTCCGCAGGGAGATGGCCCTGAACCAGTGCCCTAAGAGCCGTCTCGGCTACCAGGGCCCTGTCTGGTTCGTCATAGAGGATACCCAGGGCCTGAAAAAACCCTCCACAGAAGTTAGACAACTGTCCCCAGGGGGTAACGAGAATGCCCAGTCCTGGGGATCACCCTGTAGTAGAGAAATGATAATCCCCACACGTTGGCTCTTGGGACCGGAGGACACGGGGCGCAAACGGAAGTAGAGTTTGCAACTCTCCTTAAAGGAGAGAAACCTCTTCCGGTCTTCAGGGTTCTGGAGCTTGATCTGGGGCTCAAAATGTGGACTGAGGAGTGGAACGTGAACGGACCGGGTCAGAACCAAGAGAGCTACGCAGTACAAAGGGTTAAGCAAAGAAAGGTCAGGTGAAGCCGGGGTCAAATACCAGGAGAGTAGAGAAGTACCAGAGGAGTCTGCAAAGAGTAGTCAGGTGGGAGCCGAGGTCACAATACCAGGACGGATGCGCAGTACAGGAGGAGCAGGCAAAGGATCGTCAGGGAACAGGATAAGGTGAGTATTCAGTAGTCCAACAAATAGCCAGGAACCTAGAAATTAACAGGCAACCTGTGGCCAGCAGGCTGCCTGTATTTATAGTGGGGAGTGAGGGTCATGTGACGTGGCCAGCGTCACATGACCGACAGACCGACCAGTCGAGCACCGAGTGATCAGCTCGGCGCTCAAGGCAGACCTAGGAGCAGGGAGGTCAAACACAGATCCTCGCTCCTGAAGCTAAGCAGCAGGTCTGCAGCTGATGGGAGACCGAGTGCGCCTTCGACACCCCGTTACATAGAGACTCAGGATTCTCATGAAAGGCCAAAGCATCCTTTAGCCTCTCTGATAATCCCTGACAGAACTGGCTACGGAGAGCCGGATCGTTCTACTCAATATCCGTAACCCACCGTCTAAACTCAGAGCAATAGAGATCAACAGAACGCTCTCTTTGATGAAGGCCGCGCAGCTTGGTCTCATCATAGATAAGAATCAGAGCTTTGAAAAATTCATCTACCGACCGGAGAGACGATTCGATCAGCAGAGAAAGAGCCCAAGACTGAGGGTCACCTTTAGTCAACGAAATAACCAAACTGACTCTCTGATTCTCATCCCCAGATGAATGTGGACTTAGCCTAAAATACAGTTTGCACGCCTCCCTAAACAAAATGAAATTATCACTTCCCCCAGAGAATCTGTCCGAGAGGGCAACTTAAGGTTCGAGATAGGCCTGGTAACCACCACTAGGACCAGCAGCTTGTGGTCTCTGGATCTGTGAGACCGTCGTGCGGAGGTCAGCTACCTCCAAAGACAGCCCCTGCAGCTGTCCAGCCAGTGCAGCAATAGGATCCATGGCTGTACTGAAACAAGCAAAAATGACGGTTTTGGCGGTTTATATGGCATGTTTGGGTATGGGAGGTAGACACCACACCGAACATAGGAGGGAAAGGGGTTAGGGAATAAGGCCTGGAAACTAGGGAAAGGAGATGGACACCTCCTAGAGAAAACCCTAATCAAAGTCCTGACTAACTACCAGTATGAACTGACCCCAGAGGTAGGTGAGTTCATACACCAGATACCTAATGTCCTAACTCACCTTATAGGACCCTGGTACTAATGACAGGATTGAGACATCCTGTTCCTCCAAAAGGAAGGACGAACAGGAGTCTCCCTCAGGCCTTAATACAAATGACAGGGAAATGCAACACACAAAATAACCAAATCAAAATACAAAAGGGAAAAAAAACACTTAACTTCAAGGGTTATGGCAGTGTAAGGATGTGGGACAAGGGACGTTAAATGTATTACTCTGCTATGTTGTAAACTGTATAATTACTGCAACATCTCACTTTGGTCATTAGATGGCAGCAAAGTATAAGATGATAAAAGTCTACATTGGAGCTGCCTATCAGAGGAATACTAATAACTAGCTGTGGCGAAACCAACCTCGCCACTGGGTTTTGGAGAGGCCTGTTTAAAAGCCTCTTGCCTCGGGATTATGGCCCTGTGGCAAACCCAGCCACTATATACGGTAATTCCTGTACGTATGATGTTAGGGCATATGGGTATACCACTGTTACGGTTACTCCCCGGCTAGCTGGGAGCTGGACCGCTTGGATAGTCTGGATCTCTGCTTAGGGAGAGAGAGAGGAGCCGCTTCGTCTCGGTATCCAGAAGGATCCTGTAAATGTAGAACAATCCCGGTAATGATCTTTCAGCTAGGATAATCCTTCCCCCCCCACAAACGAGTCGAGGCTGCGATTTGAAGGTTAAGCAAGACTGATGTTTATTGACCCGGGGCCTCCTTTTATGCAATCCTGCCCTGGGAAGGGCTACATTTACATGATTACCACAATACACAATTACATGTCTGGTACAAGCCCCCACGTCTCCTCCCCTCAGATAAGCCTTTAACATAATCAACCCACACACAATGTTACCCAAGTTCTGGATGTACCCCAAAACCAGGGGGTACATCTTTACATTCGGTATCCTCAGACAGTCCTGGTGTAGGGGAACAACATATCCAAAATCCGGCTCCGTCGGTCCAAGGGTTCGGGAGTTACGGGTCCCTGAAGTCCTGACCGACCGCACACAGTGTAATTAACAGTTTTGTAACAGTGTAACTAACAGTTTTGTAACAGTGCTCCCTTTTTGTGGAACACTCTGGCAGACACTGTCTGACCCCTTTTCGGGGCAGACTAAGGCTGTCCAGACCGCTAGTTATGCTGGGCTGAGGTCTGTTTGTCTGGACAACCCGTCAGCGTTGCCATTCTGTTTCCCAGGTCTGTAGGTAATGGTGAAGTTGAAGGGTTGTAATGACAGACTCCAACGTAAAAGTCTGCCGTTATCCCCCGAGACCCATTTTAGCCACACCAACGGGTTATGGTCGGTAACCAGAGTGAACTCTTGTCCATACAAATAGGGAGTCAATTTCTTTAGTGCCCACACCAAAGCCAAACACTCTTTTTCTACTGCTGCATAGCTGACTTCGCGTGGCAGGAGCTTACGGCTGATGTAGACAACTGGGTGCTCCCCTCCGTCTTCGCCTACTTGGCTGAGGACAGCTCCCAGCCCGAACATGGAAGCGTCTGTATGGACGATAAAACGTTTGTTAAGGGCTGGGGCCGCCAAGACGGGAGCGTTGACAAGAGCAAGTTTGAGAGCTTGGAAAGCCGTTTCACAGTGGGGAGACCACAGGACCTGTCGAGGTAAGTTTTTCTTGGTCAGGTCAGTCAGGGGTTTGGCAAGTGTGCTGTAGTCTGGTACAAACCGTCTGTAGTACCCTGCTGTGCCCAGGAATGCTAGGACCTGAGTCTTAGTGGTGGGGGTGGGCCAATTGGCAACAGCTTCTATCTTGGCCGGCTCTGGTCGCTGTTTCCCACACCCCACCCGGTGACCCAGGTACTGTACCTCGGCCATCCCAAAGTGGCATTTTTCTGGCTTCAGAGTCAGGCCCGCAGTCCGGATCTGATCCAGAACCATTCCTACGTGAGCTAAGTGGTCCCCCCAGGACTCACTGTAGATCGCTATGTCGTCCAGGTATGCGCAAGCAAAACTCTGGAAGCCATCCAGGAGCCTATCAACCAAGCGCTGGAATGTAGCTGGGGCATTCTTCATCCCAAACGGCATTACCATAAAATGATATAAGCCGAACGGGGTGACGAATGCTGACTTGGGGACAGCCTCCTGGGTCAGGGGAATCTGCCAGTAACCCTTGCAGAGGTCGATGGTGGTCAGATAATTTCCCCTGGCTATACGATCGAGTAGCTCGTCTACCCTGGGCATAGGGTAAGCGTCCGTCACTGTCTTTTCATTGAGCCTCCGATAGTCTACGCAAAACCGGGTTGTACCATCTTTCTTGGGCACCAGGACCACTGGAGAAGCCCAGGGACTATCGGAGGGCTCAATTACCTTGAGTTGGAGCATCTCATCGATCTCCTTCTTCATCTCTGCCCTAACTGCCTCGGGGATTCGGTAAGAAGCCTGGCGTAAAGGAGCTTGTCCTGGGGTATCTACCTGGTGGGTGGTTAAGGTAGTGTACCCTGGCTTCTGGGAGAAAGTGGGGCTTTTGGACTGCAGGAGTTGGTTAAGCTGCTCCCTTTCAGTGGGGCTAAGTCGGTCCCCTATCTTGACCTGAGCTACTATATCTGCGTGGGGACTTTTTTCTAACAGATCTGGAATGGGTAGACTGTCGGGGTCTTCCTGAGGGGGACAGCATATGGCCGTCACGTTCTCCGGCCGCTCAAGATATTCCTTGAGCATGTTCACATGGAATGTCTTTCTAAGATTGCTGTCATGGCAGCTAGCTATTACATAGGTGGTGTCTCCCCTTTTCTCCACTATCTGATAGGGGCCCTGCCAGGACGCCTGTAATTTGTCTGTCTTAACTGGCTTAAGCACTAACACCTTTTGTCCTAGGGTAAAGATTCTCTTTCGGGCCCCCCGATCGTACCACACCTTCTGTCTTCTCTGGGCCGACTGGAGGTTAGCCTGCACTGATTTAGCTAATTGCTCCATTCGGTCCCTGAGTTCCAGCACGTACGGCACAATGGGGACACCGTCAGTCTCCATCTCTCCCTCCCAGTGCTCCCGGATCAGGTTTAGGGGTCCCCGTACTTTTCTTCCGTAGAGCAACTCGAAGGGCGAAAACCCGGTCGTTTCCTGGGGCACCTCCCGATAAGCAAATAGGAGGTGTGGCAGAAAACGCTCCCAGTCTCGGTATTCCTGAGTAAATGTTTTGAGCATTTGTTTGAGGGTCCCGTTGAACCTCTCACAAAGTCCGTTTGTCTGGGGGTGGTATGGAGAGCTCAGGAGGGACTTAATTTTGCAAACCTGCCAGAGTTGCTGAGTCAATTCGGCCGTAAATTGGGTGCCTCGGTCGGACAGGATTTCTTTCGGAAATCCTACCCGGGAAAACACCTGCACCAGCGCATTCGCTACCGTATCCGCTTGGATGTTGGATAGGGCGACAGCTTCCGGGTACCTGGTAGCGTAGTCCACTACGGTAAGAATGTAGCGCTTACCGGAGGGACTAGGGGTAGCCAGCGGTCCCACTAGGTCAATAGCAACCCTGCTGAAGGGTTCCTCCACAATGGGCATATTTACTAAATGAGCTTTAGGGTGATCGCCTCTCCTCCCTACTCGTTGGCACACATCGCAGGTCTTACAATAAGTCCTAACATCAGCGTGTACCCCTGGCCAAAAGAATGTGTGAGTAATGCGGTGTAGTGTGCGGGTTACAGCTAGGTGGCCTGCCAAGGGAATGTCAGTGTCCTATCTTGAGTATTTCTCGACGGTATTTGTGGGGCACTACCAGCTGTCGCCTCTGCTGCTCCCTTTTCTCCGTCAAGCGATACAGCTTTCCCTTTTCCCATAAAAAGGTTTCGTTATCTGACCCGCTCCCTCCGGTCTCTGCTCGTTCCCGGTACTTTTGTAATGTCGGGTCAGTCTTAGACTCTGTCTCGAAAGCATCTGGGGTGTCCCAGGGTATGGGACCTAACGGGTCAGTCGAGGTCGGGGTAGGTCTTACCTGTGTCTCCCGCACCGGTGATAGTTCTTGCTCCAGTTCGGGCTTGGGCTCTGGTAGTCACTGGGTTTGCCTCGTTGTTGTCCACTGGAGCATAGGCAGAAGTCATGGGGCCCAAATCGTTGCCCAGTAGTACTTCGGCAGGTAAATTATCCATTATGCCCACGTTTACGGACCCCTTTCCCACTCCCCAATCAAGATGTACTTTAGCGGTCGGAATTTTGTACACATCCCCTCCCGCCACTCTAACGGCCACAGTCTGCCCTGATCGCTTGTGCTCCGGCACCAAATGGCTCTGGACTAGTGTAATGGTAGCCCCCGTGTCTCTTAACCCCTCGGTAGATCGCCCCTCGAGCCATACCTTCTGCCGATGGTGCTGGCGGTTATCCGAAGCAGCATATACCGGATCTGCTTCGTGAAGTGGTCCCAAATATTCCTCCATAGGGGCTTCTTGGTTAACACAGAGCGCCCGGGCAGGACGAGATGACCCAGGGGGGTAATTATAATTCCGGGGGGTCTGGTGTGCATTAAGGGGGCAGCTAGCCATGAGGTGCCCTGGTTGCTTGCATCGGTAGCAGGTCGGTCTGGGGCGATCAGAGTTGTTACTCGGTGGTCCTGAGTACCGTGCGGGGCCCGCGGGCACCGAGGCTCGGAATTCAGTACGTGGTGGCGTGCGGTAAACATCTTTGTGTTCGACCCGTGCTGGGGCTCGGTAGTTCGTGGGTTCGTGTAGACGGGAGTCGTAATGTTCATCGGCCAATTTGGCTGCTTCTTCTAAGGTAGAGGGTCGTCTGTCTCGCAGCCATTCCTTCCCCTGCTGCTCCATGCCGTTATAAAAATGTTCTAAGAGAAATAATTGTAAAATTTCCTCACCAGTCACAGCTTTACTTCCGCTCATCCAGTGATTTGCCGCTCTCCGCATTCGGTGCGCCCATTCCATATGTGTGTCGTTAGGCTTCTTTCTCGTGCTACGAAATTGTCGGCGATACGTGTCAGGAGTTACAGCGTACCGCCGCAACAGTGTCTCTTTGACCAGCGCATACTGTGTCACTTCCTCAGCGCCCAGAGTCCGAAATGCTTCCAGAGCTCGCCCGGATAGTTTTCCAGACAATATCGTGGGCCACTCTCTGTTGGGAATCTGGTGCAGGGCACATTGCCTCTCGAAGTCCGCCAAATATTCATCGATTCCTGTCTCGCTTTCTAGGAAGGGTCTAAAAGCCGCATAGGGTATCTTTGGCCTCCCGGCGTTTCCGACAGGAACGATTACCTGAGGTGCTTCGGCATTGCGGTGTGCGGTCACTAGGCTGAGTTCGTGGGCTCGAGCCTTCCGTATATCCTCGTCCGCTTCTGCCATCAACTGCTGTACCAGTTCCATAGGTGGGTTCGGCCCGTATAGAGAGAGCCTCTCCCGAACAATCCTGGTCTTTTCGTCACTACTCGTGGTCGGGGTTTCTGCCATCGTGAAGCCCTGATCCAGTTCGGTTAGTTCTGCGATCAGTTCCCTTCTCGGACGGTTGCTGGCGTTCCCCCCTCTGCTTTCGAGTAAATCCTTCAGGGTCGCACGTTTCAATTTTTCGTAAGCGCTCTCCATCCGTTCAGTACCTCTCCTAGGAAATCCAGGACAATCCCACCGCTGCCATCCAAATGTTACGGTTACTCCCCGGCTAGCTGGGAGCTGGACCGCTTGGATAGTCTGGATCTCTGTTTAGGGAGAGAGAGAGGAGCCGCTTCGTCTCGGTATCCAGAAGGATCCTGTAAATGTAGAACAATCCCGGTAATGATCTTTCAGCTAGGATAATCCTTCCCCCCTCCACAAACGAGTCGAGGCTGCGATTTGAAGGTTAAGCAAGACTGATGTTTATTGACCCGGGGCCTCCTTTTATGCCATCCTGCCCTGGAAGGGCTACATTTACATGATTACCACAATACACAATTACATGTCTGGGACAGCCCCCACGTCTCCTCCCCTCAGATAAGCCTTTAACATAATTAACCCACACACAATGCTACCCAAGTTCTGGATGTACCCCAAAACCAGGGGGTACATCTTTACATTCGGTATCCTCAGACAGTCCTGGTGTAGGGGAACAACATATCCAAAATCCGGCTCCGTCGGTCCAAGGGTTCGGGAGTTACGGGTCCCTGAAGTCCTGACCGACCGCACACAGTGTAATTAACAGTTTTGTAACAGTGTAACTAACAGTTTTGTAACAACCACTTTAAAGAACCAAGCGTATATATGTTTGTGTAACTTGTCAGCTTGGGAGACAGTTGGGTGGATAGACAGAGGGGAGGAAAATGCTGGGTGTGTTCCATTGTTCCATTGTGCCATTGTCCCATTGTGTGTTTAAATGGTGATGTCTGTCTGTCTCCACATGTGTATTGGCGATTTCCCTTTGTCCTGAGAGATAATTGGATTGCTCTTCGGTTGTCTCCAGGACAGAGAGGAGGAAACCATGATGCATTGTGGGGATGTGTTGTAGTGCTATTTTGTATCCAGTTCGGGAGGTTGGTGTTCTGCAGTAGCTGTGCCTGTCACTCAGAAAGGGGCATATCGCCTAAACGGATTTTAACCCCTTGTCTGCTGAAACGGTTCGTTACACTAGCGATGAGCAAATCGAAGTTGACAAAGTAAAATTTGATCCGAATTTCAGGAAAAATGCGTTTCGCACCAAATCCGAATTTCCTCACTCTTTGTAGTAACGAATCACATTTGGTTGCTGGACGTTTGTGGTCACGGAGCAAGAAACTCTGGGAAGGTGGGATCACCCACAATGCCATGCATGCAGCCAATCAGAAGCCAGAAAGCCCTGTGATGTCACAGCCCTATAAATAGCCTCAGCCATCTTGGATTCTGCCATTTTCCAGTGTACTTAGTGCAGGGAGAGACGTCAGCAGGCGCTGGTGACAGTGCGAGGGAAGACTTCATTGTGCTAAAAAAAGATTTACAAGTTCAGGGAAAGATCATTCAAGGTGTAGGGTAAGGATCGGGAGGAATCATTCCACAGCATTTGTGTAGAACAGGGTTCAGTCGGGGAGGTTACAGCCTGGGGAATATGAACAATCCTATTACACCTTGCTGCACTGACTGCGGAACCACATTGCCATTATACAGCTATGTAATTCCAGCAAACTGTTCTTGTTATTGGGGTGCAGGTTCTGTGTGATACCGCCATTAACAGGGTTACTACAGGGAGATATATCCATGTCTTATTTGCCCTTGTGCGGTGCAGTTACAGTTGCAAGAAAAAGTATGTGAACCCTTTGGAATGATATGGATTTCTGCACAAATTGGTCATAAAATGTGATCTGATCTTCATCTCAGTCACAACAATAGACAATCACAGTTGCTTAAACTAATAACACAAATAATGAAATGTTACCATGTTGTTATTGAACACACCATGTAAACATTCACAGTGCAGGTGAAAAAGTATGTGAACCCCTAGACTAATGACATCTCCAAGAGCTAATTGGAGGGAGGTGTCGGCCAACTGGAGTCCAATCAATGAGATGAGATTGGAAGTGTTGGTTACAGCTGCCCTGCCCTATAAAACACACACCAGTTCTGGGTTTGCTTTCCACAAGAAGCATTGCCTGATGTGAATGATGCCTCGCACAAAAGAGCTCTCAGAAGACCTACGATTAAGAATTGTTGACTTGAATAAAGCTGGAAAGGGTTATAAAAGTATCTCCAAAAGCCTTGCTGTTCATCAGTCCACGGTCAGACAAATTGTCTATAAATGGAGGACGTTCAGCACTGCTGCTACTCTCCCTAGGAGCGGCCGTCCTGTAAAGATGTCTGCAAGAGCCCAGCGCAGACTGCTCAATGAGGTGAAGAAGAATCCTAGGTGAGGTGTCAGCTAAAGACTTACAGAAGTCTCTGGCATATGCTGACATCCCTGTTAGCGAATCTACGATATGTAAAACACTAGACAAGAATGGATTTCATGGGAGGACACCACAGAGGAAGCCACTGCTGTCCAAAAAAACATTGCTGCACGTTTACAGTTTGCACAGGAGCCCCTGGATGTTCCACAGCAGAACTGGCAAAATATTCTGTGGACAGAGGAAACCAAAGTTGAGTTGTTTAGAAGAAACACACAACACTATGTGTGGAGAAAAAGAGGCACAGCACACCAACCTCAAAACCTCATCCCAACTGTGAGGTATGGTGGTGGGGGCATCATGGTCTGGGGCTGCTTTGCTGCATCAGGGCGTGGACGGATTACTATCATCGAAGGAAAAATGAATTCCCAAGTTTATCAAGACATTTTGCAGGAGAACTTAAGGCCATCTGTCCACCAGCTGAAGCTCCACAGAAGATGGTGCTGCAACAGGACAACGACCCAAAGCATAGAAGTAACTCAACAACAGAATGGCTTAAACAGAAGAAAATCCGCCTTCTGGAGCGGCCCAGTCAGAGTCCTGACCTCAACCCGATGGAGATGCTGTGGCAGGACCTCAAGAAAGCGATTCCCACCAGACATCCCAAGAATATTGCTGAACTGAAACAGTTCTATAAGGAGGAATGGCCAAGAATTACTCCTGACCGTTGTGCACGTCTGATCTGCAACTACAGGAAACGTTTGGTGGAAGTTATTGCTGCCAAAGGAGGTTCAACCAGTTATTAAATCTAAGGGTTCACATACTTTTTCCACCTGCACTGTGAATGGTTACATGGTGTGTTCAATAAAAAGATGGTAACATTTAATTCTTAGTGTGTTATTAGTTTAACCCCTCCCCGACCTTTGACGTACTGTTACGTCATGGGAGCCACTGAGTTCCCGCATTTTGACGTAATAGTACGTCATAGTGATGGTGCGGGCACCGGAGCAGTGTGCAGGGGTCCGGCAGTTCGTGGTAGCCAGGCCCCTGCTGTAAAAGCCGATGCCGGCGGATTAACCCCTTCTATCCCGCAGTCCGCGCTGACCATGACATCGAAGAGGTTTGTGTCAGGTGAATGATCGCATCGAGTCCCCGCGCTGCTATGACGGGGACCCCATGCGACATTAGGCAGCCCGATGCTGTGCAGAGGCTGCCCAATGCCTTGCACGGAATCGGGAACTGCCTTCTACGGGAGCCGAGGAGATCCAGCCTCAGGCCCGTCTCCTAGGCAACCTGTCAAGCCTCAGGCCCGTCTCCTAGGCAACCTGTCAAGCCTCAGGCTGGGTCTCCTAGGCAATCTGTCCAGCCTCAGGCCCGTCTCCTAGGCAACCTATCCAGCCTCAGGCCTGTCTCCTAGGCAACCTATCCAGCCTCAGGCCTGTCTTCTAGGCAACCTGTCAAGTGTATGACTCAGATGTATTGACCCCCAAAAGTGAACATCAGAAATAAAGTAAAGAAAAAAAAAGTTTTAAAAAAGTGTTTTTAATAAAAATTTATAAAGTAATACAAATTTTAAAGTAAAAAAGAAAAAAAAAACGCCCCTTTCCCCTTATTTTATAATAAAAAACAGAAAAAAACTAAACAAAACCCGGACATATTAGGTATCGCCGCATCCGTAATGACCGGCTCTATAAATATATCACATGATCCACCCTGTCTGATGAACACCATAAAGCATAAAAATAAAAAAACTGTGTAAAAAAAGCAATTTTTGTCACCTTACATCACAAAAAGTGCAACACCAAGCGATCAAAAAGGCTTTTGCCCCCCAAAATTGTATGAATAAAACCGGCACCTCATCCCGCAAAAAATGAGCCCCTACCTAAGACAATCGCCCAAAAAATAAAAAAACTATAGTTCTTAGAACATGGAGACTCTAAAACCTAATTTTTTTGCTTCCAAACTGCTATTATTGTGCTAAAGTTAAAAAAAAAAAAAAAGTATACATATTAGGTATCGCCACGTCCGTAACAAACAGCTCTATAAAAATATCACATGACCTAACCACTCAGGTGAACACCGTAAAAAAAAAAAAAAAAAAAAATGTGTAAAAAAATAAGCCATTTTTGTCACATTACATCACAAAAATTGTAACAGCAAGTGATCAAAAAGGCATTAGCCCCCCAAAATAGTACCAATCAGACCGTCACCTCATTCCACAAAAAATGATAGCCTACCTGAGAGAATCGGTCAAAAAATAAAAAAGCTATGGCTCTCAGACTATGGATACACTAAAATATCATTATTTTGGTTTCAAAAATGCTATTATTGTGTAAAGCTTTAATAAATAAGAAAAAGTATACATATTAGGTATTGCCACATGTGTAACAATCTGCTCTATAAAAAAGTCACATGACCTAATCCCTTGGTTAAACGCTGTAAAAAAAAAAAATTAAACGGTGTCAAAATATAAAATTTTTTGTTACCTTGCTTCACAAAAAACGTTATATAGAGCAATAAAAAAATCATATGTACCGCAAAATAGTACCAATAAAACTGTCACCTTATTCCATAGTTTCCAAAATGTGGTAACTTTTTTGAGTTTCTACTGTAGGGGGGCATCAGGGGGGCTTCAAATGAGGCATGGCATCTAAAAACCAGTTCAGCTAAATTTGCCTTCTAAAAACCGTATGGCGCTCCTTTCCTTCTGCGCCCTGCCGTGTGCCCGTACAGCAGTTTATGATCACATATCGGGTGTTTCTGTAAACTACAGAATCTGGGTAATAAATATTGAGTTTTATTTGGCTGTTAACCCTTGCTTTGCTACTGGAAAAAATTGATTAAAATGTAAAATCTGCCAAAAAAGTGAAATTCTGAAATTTCATCTCCATTTTCCATCAATTCTTGTGGAACACCTAAAGGGTTAAGAAAGTTTGTAAATTCAGTTTTGTATACCTTGAGGGGTGTAGTTTCTGAAAGGTCATTTTTTGGGTGGTTTCTATTATATAAGCCTCACAAAGTGACTTCAGACCTGAACTGGTCCTTAAAAAGTGGGTTTTGGAAATTGTCCAAAAAAATTCAAGATTTGCTTCCAAACTTCTAAGCCTTGTATGTAACGTCCCCAAAAAATAAAATGTCATTTTCAAAATGATCCAAACATGAAGTAGACATATGGGGAATGTAAAGTAATTGCTATTTTTGAAGGTATTACTATGTATTATAGAAGTAGAGAAATTCAAACTTGGAAATTTGCAAATTTTTCAAAATTTTTGGAAAATTAGTATTTTTTTATGAATAAAAATGTTTTTATTTACTTATTTTTACCACTGTCATGAAGTACAATATGTGACGAGAAAACAATCTCAGAATGGCCTGGATAAGTCAAAGCTTTTTAAAGTTATCACCACTTAAAGTGACACCGGTCAGATTTGCAAAAAATGGCCTGGACAGGAAGGTGAAAACAGGCTGGGGTTGAAGGGGTTAAGCCGACTGTGATTGTCTATTGTTGTGACTGAGATGAAGATCAGATCACATTTTATGACCAATTTGTGCAGAAATCCACATCATTCCAAAGGGTTCACATACTTTTTCTTGCAACTGTATATGTTCTAAAGCATTTTTTGGCTTGTATTAGTGGGAAAAAGGGGCTTATTAGCCGTTGTGCGGTGAAGTGAGAAAATGACAGCACTTTTTGTCGTGTATTAGTGGAAAAAGTAAAATATATTTGCCTTTCAGCGGTGCAGTTATATGTTCTAAAGATTTTTGTGGCGTGTATTAGTGGTTTTAACCCCTTAGGGACACGGCCTTATTTCACCTTAAGGACCCGGACATTTTTGCAACTCTGACCAGTGTCATTTTAAGTGCTGATAACTTTAAAACGCTTTGACTTATCCAGGATGTTCTGAGATAGTTTTTTCATCACATATTGTACTTCATGACACTGGTAAAATTGGGTCAAAAAAGTAAAATTTTTAGCAAAAATACCTAATTTACCAAACATTTTGAATAATTTGCAAATTTCAAAGTTTCAGTTTCTCTACTTCTGTAATACATAATAATACCAGCAAAAATAGTTATTACTTTACATTCCCCATATGTCTACTTCATGTTTGAATCATTTTGGGAATGATATGTTAGTTTTTGGGGATGTTACAAGGCTTAGACGTTTAGAAGCAAATCTTGGAATTTTTCAGAAATTTACAAAAACCCAATTTTTAGGGACCAGTTCAGGTCTGAAGTCACTTTGCAAGGCTTACATAATAGAAACCACCCAAAAATGACCCCATTCTATAAACTACACCCCTCAAGGTATTCAAAACTGATTTTACAAACTTCGTTAACCCTTTAGGTGTTGCACAAGAGTTATTGGCAAATGGGGATAAAATTTGAGATTTTCATTTTTTGCCAAATTTTACATTTTAACCCATTTTTTCCACTAACAAAGCAAGGGTTAACAGCCAAACAAGACTGTATCTTTATTGCCCTGACTCTGCCATTTACAGAAACACCCAATATGTGGCCGTAAACTACTGTACGGCCACACGGCGGGGCGTAGAGGGAAAGGTGCGCCGTTTGGTTTTTGGAAGGCAGATTTTTATGGACCGTTTTTTTTACACCGTGTCCTGTTTCAACCCCTCTGATGCACCTCTAGAGTAGAAACTCCCTAAAAGTGACCCCATTTTGGAAACTATGGGATAAGGTGGCATTTTCTTGGGACTATTTTTAGGGTACATATGATTTCATCTCCATTTGCCATTAACTGTTGAGGAACACCTAAAGGGTTAATAAAGTTTGTATAATCAGTTTTGAATACCTTGAGGGGTGTAGTTTCTTAGATGGAGTCACTTTTAGGGAGTTTTTACTCTAGGGGGGCATCAGGGGGGCTTCAAAAGGGACTTGGTGTCAATAAAAAAGGCCATCAAAATCGGCCTTCCAGAAACCGTGTCGGTCCTTTCCTTTTGCGGCCTCCCTTTTACTGATACAGCAGTTTACGACCACAAATGTGGCGTTTCTGTCAACTGCAGTATCAGGGTAATAAATATTAACTTTTTTCTGGTTGTTAACCCTTGTTTTGTTACCGGGAAAAAAATGATTGGAATGGAAAAGTGCCAAAATTAGCGGTTTTGGCAACGTTTAGCGGTTTTGGCAAGTTTCCCGCTAACACCCAGACATTCTGGGGGTTGAATCCGGGAATCTCGCCCGTCGTATACATGAAATTTGTAAGTGTACCCTGAGGTACTTTCACAAAGTTTGTATAGCTTCACGCCATACCTCGCCCGCTTGGAGGGCACATACTGGCGGAAAATGAGTCTCCCCTTGAACGCAATGAGAGACTCATCAACTGCGACCTCCCTTCCATGTACATAGGCCTCCATGAATTTGGCCCCAAAGTGATCGATGACCGGCCGTATCTTATACAGACGGTCATAGGCAGGATCACCTCGGGGGGGACATGCTGCATTATCGGAATAATGCAGACATTTCCGAATGGCCTCAAACCGGGAGCGTGTCATGGCCGTACTGTAAAGTGGGGTCTGGTAGAGGATGTCCCCACTCCAGTAATGCCTGACACTGGGTTTCTTGACTAGGCCCATGTACAGCAAGAGGCCCCAAAATGTCCTCATCTCGGCTGCACTGACCGGCGTCCAGCCACCAGGCCCAGCCAAAAAGGAGCCCGGGTGTTGAGCGACGAACTGTTGGGCGTACAGGTTCGTCTGCTCCAACATCAGATTTACCAGTGGGTTACTGAAAAAATGACAAAAAAAAAGTCATATTCAGTGAAGCCCACTGTGGAAATCTGGATTCCTGATTGGCCTACAAAATCAGGAATCACAGGCTCGTATCGCTCTGGGGTACACTAGACTAGTTCACAGGCAGGGTGCTCCGGTGGATTTAACTGGTGGGCCGGGAAACCAGTACGAGCCCCAGAGCTGCTCGTACTAGTGTGGGCCACAGGGTCCCTAACATGGCGGTCCCCTTGCTCCGCCTGGCGGCGGCTCCACCGCCTTGGGGGCTCATCATCATTGCTAGATAATGAGGAGGACGCAGATGACAACAGAAATGTGGGGTCATCCTCGTCCTCACTGGGACTCTCGGAGTCGGAGGCAAGCTGGCCGAGAACGTCCGGCGGGCCATAGGGGAGTGTGTGTCTGCGTGTGTATGTGCGTGTGTGTGTGTGGGGCACGGGTGTTCACGAACTCACCCTAAAACTAACAGAAAAAAAACGAAAAAAAAAAAAGCAAAAAAATGTGGATATTTTTTTTAAAAACAGCTGATCAACCGCTCGAAGTTGATCAGCGGTGGGGTGTGCGATTCGTTAACAGTGGCCGGACGCTAAGAGTGCCGGCCACAGTCAGAGTATACCAAAAAAAATAAAAATCCTGCACCCCAAAAAAGTTGAGGGGGGGCAAGCGGCAGCACCCCTAGGGGGGCTAGGGTCACACAGCTGTGCTGTGGACCCCAGACACCCTAATTTAGGGTGATGCAATCAAAGATGGTCAAACTAACTTTCCCTTTATTTTCCCTGCCTAAGGCCTCATGCACACGACCGTTTTGTTTTTTTTGCGGTCCGCAAAAACCGGTTAGAGTTTTCTCCAATCCGGCTAGAGTTTTCACAAAGTGAAAACTCAGCTCTGAAGAAGCTTTTATGCAGACGGATCTGCGGATCCGTCTGTATGAAAGAAAACTACGGATCACGGACGCGGATGTCAATCTTGTGTGCATCCGTGTTTTTTCACTGACCCATTGACTTGAACGGGTCCGTGAACCGTTGTCCGTCAAAAATATAGGACAGGTTATATTTTTTTGACGGACAGGAAACACGGATCACGGACGCAGATGAACAACGGTGCATTTTCTCCGTTTTCAACGGACCCATTGAAAGTCAATGGGTCAGCAGAAAATCACGGAAAACGGCACAACGGACATGGATGCACACAACGGTCGTGTGCATGAGGCCTAACCCAACCTTTCCCTATGTACCTGCTGTATAGATGGGGGGTGCTGGGGCACAGATGGGGTCCTGGGGGGCACAGATGGGGTGATGCTGGTACCGATGGACGACGTGCAGGCAGCTCCTCTCTCCTCCGGCTCCGGAACACAAAAGGAGGAGGAGGAGGAGAGGAGCGCTTGCAACTTTTGAATCTGCCGCCGTCCCGCCCACAGACCAATCAGAGGCGATCCTGAGAGGTGATGTCACCATCACCTCTCAGGATCGCAGGATGGTAATTGGTGGGGTAAAATCACACCACCATCACCATCCTGTTCCGGGTTATCGGGTCTTCAGAGAAACGCAGAATTGACCTGCGGTTTTCTGCGATCACTGACATGGGGGGGTCACAGGACCCCCCCCCCGCACATTTAGCCTAGGTGTCTGCTCAATGATTTGTGCAGGCACCAGGTTCTGATCACCGCCCGCCGGGCAGCAGTGATCGGAACCATACATGACGTACCGGTACGTCATGTGTCCTGAAGAGGTTAAGAAAAATATTTAATAAACATCAGAATGCAGCACATTATGTGTATGTATTTGCCTTTGGTTTTTATTGCTGTTTATTTTGTCATTTCCCATTAGTTCTCTATTCTAGTGCATTCCAGTCCAGGTTGTATCCACGGTAAAGGTCACCATTTGGGTCACCACTGAGGAAGGGGACAGTTGTATTCCCTGAAACGAGTTTGGTTCTAAGAGACCCATCCTGACATGTCAGTTTGAAGATTCCCTGGATGAATCTGAACTTTGTGCTATTTTTACACCATTGGATGGTTATTTTATTGGATCCACCTTCTTCATACTCGATTGAGGATATCAGGATCACCATGACCACGTGATACATCACGTGACCATCTAGCACTTCCTGCCGACTCATCATGTGACCAGCTAGCACTTCCTGCCAACACATCACGTGACCAGCTAGCACTTCCTGCCGACACATCACGTGACCAGCTAGCACTTCCTGCCGACACATCACATGACCAGCTAGCACTTCCTGCCGACACATCATGTGACCAGCTTGCACTTCCTGCCGACACATCACGTGACCAGCTAGCACTTCCTGCCGACACATCATGTGACCAGCTTGCACTTCCTGCCGACACATCAAGTGACCAGCTTGCACTTCCTGCCGACACATCACGTGACCAGCTAGCACTTCCTGCCGACACATCATGTGACCAGCTAGCACTTCCTGCCGACACATCAAGTGACCAGCTTGCACTTCCTGCCGACACATCACGTGACCAGCTAGCACTTCCTGCCGACACATCATGTGACCAGCTAGCACTTCCTGCCGACACATCATGTGACCAGCTAGCACTTCCTGCTGACACATCACGTGACAAGCCAGCACTTCCTGCCGACACATCACGTGACCAGCTAGCACTTCCTGCCGACACATCACGTGACCAGCTAGCACTTCCTGCCGACACATCACGTGACCAGCCAGCATTCTCTACCTTCGTTTGGTGTGGCTTTTGTTTGGGCCTGTAACAGCAGGACGTACTACTTACTTATTGTGAGGACGGTGTTTCCATCTGAAGACCTCGGGACAGGTAACAAGTGGTGTTGGTCTCGCACAGCCGTGGGACGCCTCGGCGCGTGGTTTATCAGTACCGCACCACATTTAGCGAACTTGGTTTGGATTTAACTATTGCTGTGGGTCCCTTTATCTGTGCACGTTCATGGTGTTTCATACGCATCAGCCCGTTATTCATCGCTCCCAGGACGTTTATTCTCTTAGGAAATACGCTCCCAAGCACTTTATATACATCCCCAACTGGAGTCTCATTATCCAGGCTTTTATTTTTATTTTTGCCTTCAGTTTTTATTGTATTGCATTCTGTTTATTAGATGTTTTTATTAATGATGTTCGTTCCATATGCCGGAATGTGAGTGCTCGGACTACACTATACTTTATATACCTTTTCCCTAGTTGACTAGGCGGGTAAATTCAGTTCCTGTAGCACCACTGCACGATTTAGGCTGGGTGAGCCTCAATATCTATATTCCTTCTTTAAGAAAAATCTATTTGTCGTTTAGCGGTGCAGTCATATGTTCTTGTAATGAGGGGCCGGAGACGCGTGCTTCCTTCGCGAGCTGCAGGAGAGCCGAGCTCCGATAATGATGATCGGTGCTCGGCTGAGTTGGGCTGCTGTGAGTCACGTGATGCCGGCCAGGTCATGTGACTCACCAGCCAGGCCTATTTAAGCAGGCAGCCTGCAGGCCACAGGATGCCTGTGAATAAGGTCTTTTCATTTACCCAGGTCTCTGTATTGGTTTGGATTGTACCTTGACCTCGGCTCTGTTTCCTCTGTATTGACCTCCTGGTTCTGACCTCGGCTTGTTATGACCTAGCTTACTCTTTTATATGTATCTTTTGTCCTGTATTTCGACCGCTGCTTCTATTTGCATTGTCTGTGTATTAACCCCTCCGTGCCTGCCTGTCACCTAGATTATTATTTTCTCCAGTTGCATTGTTACCTTTAAGGCCCAGCACGTACTCGGTTTAGGGTACGTCGTCCAGTTGTACACCGTCGCCTAGGGCGGACCGTGCAGGTAGGCAGGGACAGAGGTGTGGGTTGAGCTCAGTGCTGTGCACGCTCTCCCCCTCCGTGACAGATTCGCAGGCCTTACACCATTATGGACCCGATACGAGCCTCGCACAAATAGTACAGGAATTGGGGGAAAGATTACAGCAACAGGGGTCGGTTCAGCCCCGGCATGTAAGGAGAGCCGTGCACAGTATTTCCGCTTACGCCCCAAGTCCTCTGGTCCAGCAGACGGTGGGGATCGTGATCTCGATTACGAGGTGACGCTCAGGAATGGGCACTTTCCTGCCTACTGACCCCCGAGTCTTAGGTCGGGCGAAGCATTTCTTCAGGCCCTAGGGGTTCATTATGACGAACTGGACAGTGCGACTGCTTAATAGTAATTGTTACCTAATTATTAGTAATTAATGCTCACTATACTACGTATCCAGTAATGCCGACTAACCCATACAGACAGTGTACGGCTGTTCTTACATCTCTCTGCAGTGCTGGGTATACTAGAGGACGGTGTACGGCTGTTCTTACACCTCTCTGCAGTGCTGGGTATACTAGAGGACGGTGTACGGCTGCTCTTACATCTCTCTGCAGTGCTGGGTATACTAGAGGACGGTGTACGGCTGCTCTTACACCTCTCTGCAGTGCTGGGTATACTAGAGGACGGTGTACGGCTGCTCTTACATCTGTCTGCAGTGCTGGGTATACTAGAGGACGGTGTACGGCTGCTCTTACATCTCTCTGCAGTGCTGGGTATACTAGAGGACGGTGTACGGCTGTTCTTACACCTCTCTGCAGTGCTGGGTATACTAGAGGACGGTGTACGGCTGCTCTTACATCTCTCTGCAGTGCTGGGTATACTAGAGGACGGTGTATGGCTGTTCTTACATCTCTCTGCAGTGCTGGGTATACTAGAGGACGGTGTACGGCTGCTCTTACATCTGTCTGCAGTGCTGGGTATACTAGAGGACGGTGTACGGCTGCTCTTACACCTCTCTGCAGTGCTGGGTATACTAGAGGACGGTGTACGGCTGCTCTTACATCTCTCTGCAGTGCTGGGTATACTAGAGGACGGTGTACGGCTGCTCTTACATCTCTCTGCAGTGCTGGGTATACTAGAGGACGGTGTACGGCTGCTCTTACATCTCTCTGCAGTGCTGGGTATACTAGAGGACGGTGTACGGCTGCTCTTACATCTCTCTGCAGTGCTGGGTATACTAGAGGACGGTGTACGGCTGCTCTTACACCTCTCTGCAGTGCTGGGTATACTAGAGGACGGTGTACGGCTGCTCTTACACCTCTCTGCAGTGCTGGGTATACTAGAGGACGGTGTACGGCTGCTCTTACATCTCTCTGCAGTGCTGGGTATACTAGAGGACGGTGTACGGCTGTTCTTACATCTCTCTGCAGTGCTGGGTATACTAGAGGACGGTGTACGGCTGCTCTTACATCTCTCTGCAGTGCTGGGTATACTAGAGGACGGTGTACGGCTGCTCTTACATCTCTCTGCAGTGCTGGGTATACTAGAGGACGGTGTACGGCTGTTCTTACATCTCTCTGCAGTGCTGGGTATACTAGAGGACGGTGTACGGCTGCTCTTACATCTCTCTGCAGTGCTGGGTATACTAGAGGACGGTGTACGGCTGTTCTTACATCTCTCTGCAGTGCTGGGTATACTAGAGGACGGTGTACGGCTGCTCTTACATCTCTCTGCAGTGCTGGGTATACTAGAGGACGGTGTACGGCTGCTCTTACATCTCTCTGCAGTGCTGGGTATACTAGAGGACGGTGTACGGCTGCTCTTACATCTCTCTGCAGTGCTGGGTATACTAGAGGACGGTGTACGGCTGCTCTTACATCTCTCTGCAGTGCTGGGTATACTAGAGGACGGTGTACGGCTGCTCTTACATCTCTCTGCAGTGCTGGGTATACTAGAGGACGGTGTACGGCTGCTCTTACACCTCTCTGCAGTGCTGGGTATACTAGAGGACGGTGTACGGCTGCTCTTACATCTCTCTGCAGTGCTGGGTATACTAGAGGACGGTGTACGGCTGCTCTTACATCTCTCTGCAGTGCTGGGTATACTAGAGGACGGTGTACGGCTGCTCTTACATCTCTCTGCAGTGCTGGGTATACTAGAGGACGGTGTACGGCTGCTCTTACATCTCTCTGCAGTGCTGGGTATACTAGAGGACGGTGTACGGCTGCTCTTACATCTCTCTGCAGTGCTGGGTATACTAGAGGACGGTGTACGGCTGCTCTTACATCTCTCTGCAGTGCTGGGTATACTAGAGGACGGTGTACGGCTGTTCTTACATCTCTCTGCAGTGCTGGGTATACTAGAGGACGGTGTACGGCTGCTCTTACATCTCTCTGCAGTGCTGGGTATACTAGAGGACGGTGTACGGCTGCTCTTACACCTCTCTGCAGTGCTGGGTATACTAGAGGACGGTGTACGGCTGCTCTTACATCTCTCTGCAGTGCTGGGTATACTAGAGGACGGTGTACGGCTGCTCTTACATCTCTCTGCAGTGCTGGGTATACTAGAGGACGGTGTACGGCTGCTCTTACATCTCTCTGCAGTGCTGGGTATACTAGAGGACGGTGTACGGCTGCTCTTACATCTCTCTGCAGTGCTGGGTATACTAGAGGACGGTGTACGGCTGCTCTTACATCTCTCTGCAGTGCTGGGTATACTAGAGGACGGTGTACGGCTGCTCTTACACCTCTCTGCAGTGCTGGGTATACTAGAGGACGGTGTACGGCTGCTCTTACACCTCTCTGCAGTGCTGGGTATACTAGAGGACGGTGTACGGCTGCTCTTACATCTCTCTGCAGTGCTGGGTATACTAGAGGACGGTGTACGGCTGCTCTTACATCTCTCTGCAGTGCTGGGTATACTAGAGGACGGTGTACGGCTGCTCTTACATCTCTCTGCAGTGCTGGGTATACTAGAGGACGGTGTACGGCTGCTCTTACATCTCTCTGCAGTGCTGGGTATACTAGAGGACGGTGTACGGCTGCTCTTACATCTCTCTGCAGTGCTGGGTATACTAGAGGACGGTGTACGGCTGCTCTTACATCTCTCTGCAGTGCTGGGTATACTAGAGGACGGTGTACGGCTGCTCTTACATCTCTCTGCAGTGCTGGGTATACTAGAGGACGGTGTACGGCTGCTCTTACATCTCTCTGCAGTGCTGGGTATACTAGAGGACGGTGTACGGCTGCTCTTACATCTCTCTGCAGTGCTGGGTATACTAGAGGACGGTGTACGGCTGCTCTTACATCTCTCTGCAGTGCTGGGTATACTAGAGGACGGTGTACGGCTGCTCTTACATCTCTCTGCAGTGCTGGGTATACTAGAGGACGGTGTACGGCTGCTCTTACATCTCTCTGCAGTGCTGGGTATACTAGAGGACGGTGTACGGCTGCTCTTACATCTCTCTGCAGTGCTGGGTATACTAGAGGACGGTGTACGGCTGCTCTTACATCTCTCTGCAGTGCTGGGTATACTAGAGGACGGTGTACGGCTGCTCTTACATCTCTCTGCAGTGCTGGGTATACTAGAGGACGGTGTACGGCTGCTCTTACATCTCTCTGCAGTGCTGGGTATACTAGAGGACGGTGTACGGCTGCTCTTACATCTCTCTGCAGTGCTGGGTATACTAGAGGACGGTGTACGGCTGCTCTTACATCTCTCTGCAGTGCTGGGTATACTAGAGGACGGTGTACGGCTGCTCTTACATCTCTCTGCAGTGCTGGGTATACTAGAGGACGGTGTACGGCTGCTCTTACATCTCTCTGCAGTGCTGGGTATACTAGAGGACGGTGTACGGCTGCTCTTACATCTCTCTGCAGTGCTGGGTATACTAGAGGACGGTGTACGGCTGCTCTTACACCTCTCTGCAGTGCTGGGTATACTAGAGGACGGTGTACGGCTGCTCTTACATCTCTCTGCAGTGCTGGGTATACTAGAGGACGGTGTACGGCTGCTCTTACATCTCTCTGCAGTGCTGGGTATACTAGAGGACGGTGTACGGCTGCTCTTACATCTCTCTGCAGTGCTGGGTATACTAGAGGACGGTGTACGGCTGCTCTTACATCTCTCTGCAGTGCTGGGTATACTAGAGGACGGTGTACGGCTGCTCTTACATCTCTCTGCAGTGCTGGGTATACTAGAGGACGGTGTACGGCTGCTCTTACATCTCTCTGCAGTGCTGGGTATACTAGAGGACGGTGTACGGCTGCTCTTACATCTCTCTGCAGTGCTGGGTATACTAGAGGACGGTGTACGGCTGCTCTTACATCTCTCTGCAGTGCTGGGTATACTAGAGGACGGTGTACGGCTGCTTCTTACATCTCTCTGCAGTGCTGGGTATACTAGAGGACGGTGTACGGCTGCTCTTACATCTCTCTGCAGTGCTGGGTATACTAGAGGACGGTGTACGGCTGCTCTTACATCTCTCTGCAGTGCTGGGTATACTAGAGGACGGTGTACGGCTGCTCTTACATCTCTCTGCAGTGCTGGGTATACTAGAGGACGGTGTACGGCTGCTCTTACATCTCTCTGCAGTGCTGGGTATACTAGAGGACGGTGTACGGCTGCTCTTACATCTCTCTGCAGTGCTGGGTATACTAGAGGACGGTGTACGGCTGCTCTTACATCTCTCTGCAGTGCTGGGTATACTAGAGGACGGTGTACGGCTGCTCTTACATCTCTCTGCAGTGCTGGGTATACTAGAGGACGGTGTACGGCTGCTCTTACATCTCTCTGCAGTGCTGGGTATACTAGAGGACGGTGTACGGCTGTTCTTACATCTCTCTGCAGTGCTGGGTATACTAGAGGACGGTGTACGGCTGCTCTTACATCTCTCTGCAGTGCTGGGTATACTAGAGGACGGTGTACGGCTGCTCTTACATCTCTCTGCAGTGCTGGGTATACTAGAGGACGGTGTACGGCTGCTCTTACATCTCTCTGCAGTGCTGGGTATACTAGAGGACGGTGTACGGCTGCTCTTACATCTCTCTGCAGTGCTGGGTATACTAGAGGACGGTGTACGGCTGCTCTTACATCTCTCTGCAGTGCTGGGTATACTAGAGGACGGTGTACGGCTGCTCTTACATCTCTCTGCAGTGCTGGGTATACTAGAGGACGGTGTACGGCTGCTCTTACATCTCTCTGCAGTGCTGGGTATACTAGAGGACGGTGTACGGCTGCTCTTACATCTCTCTGCAGTGCTGGGTATACTAGAGGACGGTGTACGGCTGCTCTTACATCTCTCTGCAGTGCTGGGTATACTAGAGGACGGTGTACGGCTGCTCTTACATCTCTCTGCAGTGCTGGGTATACTAGAGGACGGTGTACGGCTGCTCTACATCTCTCTGCAGTGCTGGGTATACTAGAGGACGGTGTACGGCTGCTCTTACATCTCTCTGCAGTGCTGGGTATACTAGAGGACGGTGTACGGCTGCTCTTACATCTCTCTGCAGTGCTGGGTATACTAGAGGACGGTGTACGGCTGCTCTTACATCTCTCTGCAGTGCTGGGTATACTAGAGGACGGTGTACGGCTGCTCTTACATCTCTCTGCAGTGCTGGGTATACTAGAGGACGGTGTACGGCTGCTCTTACATCTCTCTGCAGTGCTGGGTATACTAGAGGACGGTGTACGGCTGCTCTTACATCTCTCTGCAGTGCTGGGTATACTAGAGGACGGTGTACGGCTGCTCTTACATCTCTCTGGCAGTGCTGGTATACTAGAGGACGGTTGTACTGCTGTTCTTACACCTCTCTGCAGTGCTGGGTTAATACTAGAGGCCGTGTGTACGGTGCTCTTACATCCCTCTCGCAGTGCTGGTATTACTAGAGGACGGTTGTACGGCTGCTCTACATTCTCTCTTGCAGTGTGCTGGGTATAATATGAGGACGGTGTACGGCTGCTCTTACATCTCTCTGCAGTGATGGGTATACTAGAGGACGGTTGTACGGCTTGTTTCTTACATCTCTCTGCAGTGCTGGGTATCTAGAGGACGGTGATACGGCTGCTCTTACCCCTCTCTGCAGTTGCTGGGTATATATGAGGACGGTGTACGGCTGCTCTACCTCTCTCGCCAGTGCCTGGGTATCTAGAGGATAGTGTTTTTGTTTTTTTACGGCTGCTCTACATCCATACATCTCCGCAGTGCTGGGATTACTAGACGGACGGTGTACGGGCTGCTTTTCTTACAATCTCTCTGTCAGTGGGTTATCTAGAGTACGGTTTACGGTGATCTACCATCTCTCGCAGGTGCTGGTATACTATTGGGACGGATGCACGGCTTCTCTTACATCTGA